>NW_027069121.1:0-30505 GCF_037157495.1 Lathamus discolor | reverse complement strand
TACCAAACGGACGCTAGCAACCGGGTATACGCCTTTACCTACAAGATTTCCTACCTCGATTTATGGAAGGCTTCCAAACCTTGCGTGCGCTTACCAAACCAACCCAATTACCAATGCAGTCTTTATGCAAGATGCTCCCTGCACCTTACAGACCACACAAAAGAAAAGAATACCTTTGATGAAGATGGTCCTTGTCTGCTCCTGCAGTGATCCGAATGAGTCGAGGGGTCCCTCCGGGAAAAATTCCCGAGGGCCCTAGGGAGCCCTGTCCTCAGCGGGTCCTGCAGCCGAGCAGAGAGGGTCCCACCTGGGCCGCCAGATTGATTCGGAGAAAACTCCAGGAACAAACTTGCCAACAAGGTTTTCAAGCTGACAAGCAGGTGTTCTTTTATTGCGGCGCCGGGAGACACGGGGGATAGCTCCTCCTAACGTGTGTCCCTCTGTTGCTCCACAAGCTGTCCTTATATAGTCCTGGGCATATATACCATTACGTCATTTTCCAGAAAGCTATCCCGCGTGCGTACAGGTGGTCTCTGAGGGTCGTTTACTTCTTCCAACAATCTTCATCACTTCTGGCAGCCTTTGGAGCATGCGCAGTAGATGCTCATACCAGTTTAATTGGTTCGTTAGCACAGGAGACCTCCTATCCTCCTACTTATCAGTTAGTTTAACAGCAGCCCATCCTGGACACCTGCTATTCCCAGATACTCCTAATCCCCTGCGTCCTGTTCTTCTAGCCTGTTTTTCTTAAAACTCTGTCAACTATAACAGTTTATCTTGTACAAGAATGCTCAGAGTGTTCTCTAGCTGCACTCTTTTTTTTTTCTATGTATCATGCACTTCAGTAATTTTCCATCGCTACTGGTACAAAGCCATCAAAATTAACATTACTTAAAACTGATTCTAAAGGTTTATACATTCCAATTTGTGATTTTCTGTCCCCCATGTTTCAGCTCCCACAGGAAAAGAGCCACGTTAGAAAGTTGTAGCTGGGCATCTTCAGTACAGAGGGAGCATTGCAGGGGTGCACCAACATTCCTGTCTCACCTCACTTTCCTACCCCGAAGAGCATTTGAATCCAACATCTCCAGGGCCTGCAATCTGCAGAGCACAGCAGAGTAAAGCGCGAAGGTTTAGCTAATCTCCCAAAGGAAAAGAGCCTGGAGTGAATGAGTCTTCTGGGCATCTTCAGCACCCAGTGAGCTTTGCAAGGGTGACACACACATTGCTGTCTCACCTCACTTTCCAACTTCAAAGTGCATTTGAATCCAACATCTGCGGTGCCTGCTCTCGTCTGAGCACAGCAGAGTAAAGCACGAACGCTTGAAGTCTGCTCCCACAGCAAAAGAGCCAGGTGTAAAAGTTGATGCTGGGCATGTTCAGCACACAGGGCACATTGCAGGGGTGACACACGCATTGCTGTCTCTCCTCACTTTCCACTTGGTCTGGTTCCCAAGTGGAAACAGGATATAATTTAATTTATTTCATTTCATATTAAGAAAATATGACTCGCGTTGAGGGTAGTGAGACAGTGGCAGACTTTTGCCCCAGAGAAGCTGTGGCTGCCCCATCTGCGGCAGTGCTCAAGGCCGGGTTGGACACAAGGGCTTGGAGCAAACTGCTCTAGTGGAAGGTGTCCCTGCCTGTGGCAGGGGCTGGAGCTGGATGAGCTTTGAGGTCCCTTCCAGCCCAGCCCAGCCCAGTCTGCGATTCCAGGATTCTCTGCTGTGTGAATGTCGGTCACTCCCCACTTCTTGTAGGTGGCCGTGACGCCCTGTTCCATTGTCCAGGTTGAGCTGTGACCCCCTCGCATGCTCCACCTCCCGGACCAAAGGCACTGAGGAAGAGCAGCCCGTGAGGGACCTCCCTGAGCGGCTGGGCAGAGGCTGGTCCCCCCGCAGAGACTGCCGGAGCACCCCTGGGTGCCCAGTGGCCATGGGCATGATGCTGCCGCCATAACAAAGCCATGGCGGTCACTGTGGATTTGCCCATTTTGACGGGGCTCCGCGGTAAGCGTGTGTGATTTAAGGAACGAGAGCCCTGCAGTAACCGGTGCAGAGGAGACCCCTTCCCTCGGGAGGCTGCATCTCCCGTGGCTGCCCTGCGCATCCCGGTACATGTTCTTTGACTTTGCAATTCTGTTTTCGCGTTGGCTGAAACACATTGTGGGTGTGTGCTGTGAAGCTGTCAGGAGGTGTGCTGGTGCCATCCCAGCTGTAGGAGCAGGGGATGGGTGAGGAGGAGGCACTGGGCTTGTTCATGTGCTTGGAGCTCACCCTCTGCGTGCAGAGGTGCTGGGGGCAATGCAGGAGCCTGTGTGTGCAGGAGCTGCTGGCGTCAGAGGTGCTGAGAAGGTGGCAGGGCAGGAGAACTTGTACCTCCCTGTCAGTGCCTGGGGGAGTGCAAGGGTCACCCCAGCTCCCAGGAACCCCCCCTTACATTCACCCCCCCCCGGGCAGAGGGATGATCTCATCGCCAGCATCCTCACAGGTAAGGTTTAGGGAGAACCACCCAGCTGCACACCCAAAACCTGTCAGGTCCCCCCGTATCTCCACTACTCCCCTCCCCAATGATCTCTGGGGTGGGTCTCTGGTGGCTGTAGCCCCTTTTTGAGGGCTCCATTGGTCCCCAGATTATTCTGTCCCCTGCAGAGCTTGGGCACATTCCATGAACCTCCCAAACCTCCAAACCTCCAGTTCCCTTCTGAACCCCAAATCCCCCCATTTATTGCCACGGCCAACAGGGGCACTGAAGAGTCGGGGTACCCTGGGACAAGTGTAACCCCTGGTTTTAGGATACGGGGTGTTCCCCAAATCCCTGCACCACCCTGGGGAGCTTCGGGATCCCACCCAATGGCCAAATCCCCTCTGAGCCCCCAAACTCTTCTCCTCAAACATCTCCACCCTGAGAGAACCTTGCTCACCCAAGAGCGACTCAGGGTGCCCTGGGACCCAGGTACCCCCTGTTTTCGGCACATGGGAGCTCCCCCAGTATAATGTTCAGTTCAGTGGTGGCCCGTTCCTAAAGGGAAAGGATGGTATTGGTTATGTGGAGAAAATGCTTCTAAGACTTTACCCCCAAACAGGAAGGGGGCATGCACCTTAGGTGCTCTGACACCCAATCTTACTATTATTGACATGTATCCTTCTGGGACCTGGATTAGAAGTTTTGCTAAACGGATTAAGCGAGGGTTTAACCCTATTGCTGAACGAAGCACCGCATTTCATAGTTTTGTAGGAGTAAGTGAATTAAAGAAGGCGATCGTAAATACCTCAGCAAACTATAGAGGAAATTGAAAGTAAAACCATTGATGTAATCCAAGCGGAAGAAAAAGAGATAACTAGCCTATCTAAAGTGGTATTACAAAACTAAATGGCTCTAGACATATTACTGGCTTCACAAGGAGGGGTTTGTTCCATGATCAGTGAAAGCTATATAGATCAAATTAGAACTTATTGTTTCAATGCACACATTAGAGTTTCAATGCAGAAATTAGCGCTTCAATGCAGAACTTACTGGTTCAATGCAGAACTTAGCTTTTCAAAGGAGAACTTATTGTTTCAATGCAGACCTTAGTGTTTTAATGTAGATCTTTAAACATTTCAATGCGCAGGTTTGAATTTCAAAGCAGAACTAAGAGTTTCAATGCAGATATTAGCGTTTCAATGCATAACTTAGCTTTTCAAAGGAGAACTTATTTCAATGCACAACTTAGTGTTTCAATCAGAACGTAGTGTTTCAATGCAGAGCTTAGCGTTGCAATGCAGATCTTACCGTTTCAATGCAGATCTTAGCGTTTCAATGCAGATCTTACCGTTTCAAAGCAGAACTACACGTTTTAATGTAGAACTTCAACGCACAACTTTGAATTTCAATGCAGATCTTTACCATTCCAAAGAAGACGTAGCATTTCAATGCAGAACTTTGTGTTTCAATGCAGAGCTTAGCATTTCAATTCAGAGCCTTGCGTTTCAAGTGAGAACCTACCATTTCAATGCAGAACTTACAGTTTCAATGCAGACCTTAGCGTTTCAAACTACAACTTTCAAATTTTAATGCACAGATTTGAGTTTTAATGCAGAACTTAGCGTTTCAAAGCAGAATTTACCTTTTCAATGCAGAATTTTGCGTACCAAAGCAGAACTTAGTGTTTCAATGGAGAATTTAGCATTACAATGCAGAATGTACCATTTCAAAGCAGAAATAAGTGTTTCACAGCAGAACTTAGCGTTTCAATGTGGAACTTAGATTTTCAATTAGAAGTTATTGTTTCAATGCAGAACTTACAGTTTCAATGCAGACCTTAGCGTTTCAAACTACAACTTTCACATTTCAATGCACAGATTTGAGTTCCAATGCAGAATTTACCTTTTCAATGCAGAATTTAGTACCAAGCAGAACTTAGTGTTTCAATGGAGAATATAGCGTTTCAATGGAGAATTAACATTTCAATGCAGAATGTACCATTTCAAAGCAGAATCAGTGTTTCACAGCAGAACTTAGCCTTTCAATGCGGAACTTAGCGTTTCAAATTAGAACTTATTGCTTCAATGCAGAAATTAGCCTTTCAATACAGACCTTAGTGTTTCAATGCAGATATACCAATTCAATGCCAGAAATCAATATTTTAATGCAGTACTTACCGTTTCAATGCAGAACTTAGCGTTTCAATGAAGAACTTAACCTTTCAATGCTGATCGTAGAGTTTCAAAGCAGAACTTCGCGTTTTAATGCATGCCTTACCCTTTCAATGCAGATCTTTACCGTTTCAAATGCACAACTAAGCGTTTCAAAGCAGAAGTACACGTTTCAATGCAGAACTTAGTGTTTCAATGCAGAACTTACCATTTCAACACAGAACTTCTTTTTGCAATGCAGGCATTAGTGTTTGAACCTAGAAATTTCACATTTCAATGCACAGCTTTGAGTTTCAATGCAGAACTTACGGTTTCAATGCAGAACGTACAGTTTCAAAGCAGAATTTAGTGTTTCAATACAGATCTTATTGTTTCAATGCAGAATGTACCTTTAAATGGAGAACTTAGCCTTTAAATGCGGATCTCTACCGTTTCAAAGCAGAACTAAGCATTTCAATGCAGAACTTACCGTTTCAATGCAGAATGTGCCGTTTCAAAGCAGAACTTAAGGTTTCAATGCAGAACATAGCGTTTCCAAATTAGAACATATTGTTTCAATTCTGACATTAGTGTTTCAATACAGACCTTAGTGTTTCAATGCCAAATGTACCATTTCTATGCAGAAAGTAGCGTTTGACTGCAGAATTTAGCGTTTCAAAGTAGAACTTTACGTTTCAATGCAGACATAGCTTTCAATGCATACTTATTGTTTCAATTCTAACATTAGTTTTTCAATGCTGAATGTACCGTTTCAATGCAGACATTAGCGTTTCAGTGCAGAACTTAGCGTTTCAAAGCAGAACTTAACGTTTCAATGCGGGACTTACCATTTCAACACAGAACTTTTTTTTTCAGTGCAGACCTTAGCGTTACAAATTACAACTTTCACATTTCAATGCACAGCTTCGAGTTGCTATTCAGAACTTACCGTTTCAATGCCAAACTTACCGTTTCAATGCAGAATTACCGTTTCAATGCAGAACTTACCCAATGGAGAACTTAGTGTTTCAAAGCATACCTTAGCCATTCAAAGCAGGTCTTTCCCGTTTCAAAGCAGAACTAAGCGATTCAAAGCAGAACATAGCGTTTCAATGCTGAATATACCGATTCAAATCAGAACGTAGTGTTTCAAAGCAGAGCTTAGAGGTTCAATGCAGAATATAGCATTTCAATGCAGAACTTAGCGTTTCAATGCAGATATTAGTGTTTCAATGTAGACCTTAGCGTTCAATGCAGATATTAGTGTTTCAATGTAGAGCTTAGCGTTTCATGCAGAACTTAACCTTTCAATGCAGAACTTAGAGTTCCAATGTAGAACTTAGCGCTTCAATGCACAACTTTTATTTTCAATGCAGAAGTTAGCGTTTCAATGCAGAATGTACAGATTCAAAGCAGAACGTAGTGTTTCAAAGCAGAGGTTAGCATTTCAATGCAGAACTTAGCGTTTCAATGCAGAACATAGCGTTTCAATGCCAAGAACATAGCGTTTCATATTAGAATTTATTGTTTCAATTCTGACATTAGCTTTTCAATACAGACCTTAATGTTTCAATGCAGAATGTATTCTTTCAAGGCAGATAATAGCGTTTAATGCAGAACGTAGCCTTTCAATGCAGAACATAAGGTTTCAATGAAGAACATACCGTTTCAATGCAGAATGTAACGATTCAAATCAGAATGCAGTGTTTCAAAACAGAGCTTCGCGTTTCTACGCAGAACTTGGTGTTTCAATGCAGATAATAGTGTTTCAATGCAGAGCTTAGCATTTTAAGCGGAACTTAGCGTTTCAATGAGAGCTTAGACTTTCAATGTGGAACATAGCGTTTCAATGCAGAGCTTAGCCTTGCAATGCAGAACTTAGCATTTCAATGTAGAATTTAGAGCTTCAATGCGGAGCTAAGCTTTTCAATGAGAAATTATTGTTTAAATCCAGACATTAGCTTTTCTATGCAGAACTTTAAAGTTTCTATGCACAAGTTTGAGTTTCAAAGCAGAATTAAGCGCTTCAATGCAGAACTTACCGTTTCAATGCAGAACTTAGCTTTTTCAAATTAGAACTTATTGGTTCAATGCAGAACTTAGCTTTCAAAGGAGAACTTACAGTTTCAATGCAGCCCTTAGTGTTTCAATGTTGATCTTTAACTCTTCAATGCACAAGTTCGAGTTTCAAACCAGACATTAGAGTTTCAATGCATATGTTAGGGTTTCAATGCAGAAATTAACGTTTTAAAGCAGAACTAAGCGTTTCAAAGCAAAACTTACCATTTCAATGGAGAATTTAACGTTTGAAAGTTGTTGCTGGGCATCTTCAGCCACCACAGGGAGCATTGCAGGGGTAACACCAACATTCCCGTCTCACCTCACTTTCCTACCCCGAAGAGCATTTGAATCCAACATCTCCGGGGCCTGCTCTCCTCTGAGCACAGCAGAGTAAAGCACGAAGGTTTAGCTAACCTCCCACAGGAAAAGAGCCTGGAGTGAATGAGTCTTCTGGGCATCTTCAGCACCCAGTGAGCTTTGCAAGGGTGACACACACATTGCTGTCTCACCTCACTTTCCTACCTCAAAGTGCATTTGAATCCAACATCTGCGGTGCCTGCTCTCGTCTGAGAAAAGCAGAGTAAAGCACGAATGTTTGAAGTCTGTTCCCACAGCAAAAGAAACTTGTGTGAAAGATCTCTCTTGCCATGTTCAGCACACAGGGAGCATTGCAGTGGTGACACGCACATTGCTGTCTCTCCTCACTTTCCTACCTCAAAGTGCATTTGATTCCAACATCTCCGGTGCCTGCTATCTGCAGAGCACAGCACAGTAAAGCACGAACGTTTGAACTCTGCTCCCAGAGCAAAAGAGCCAGGTTTGAAATTTGTTGCTGTTGCTGGGCTTGTTCAGCACACAGGGCGCATTGTAGGGGTGACACACATTGCTGTCTCACCTCACTTTCCTACCTCAAAGTGCATTTGAATCCAACATCTGCGGTGCCTGCTCTCGTCTGAACACAGCAGAGTAAAACACGAATATTTATACTCTGCTCTGATTTGTAGAAAACTCCAGGAACAAACTTGCCAACAAAGTTTTCAAGCTGAGAAGCAGGTATTCTTTATTGCGGCGCCGGGAGACACGGGGGATAGCTCCTCCTAATGTGTGTCCCTCTGTTGCTCCACAAGCTGTCCTTATATAGTCCCTCGCCATAAAACATTACGTCATTTTCCAGAAAGTTCCCCGCATGCGTACAGAGTTGTGGTGGTGGTCTCTGAGGGTCATTTACTTTTTCCAACAATCTTCATCACTTCTGGAAGCCTTTGGAGCATGCGCAGTAGATGCTCATACCAGTTTAATTGGTTCGTTAGCACAGGAGACATAATAATCCTCCTATCCTCCTACTTATCTGTTAGTTTAACTGCAGCCCATCCCGGACACCTGCTATTCCCAGATGCTCCTAATCCCTGCGTCCTGTTCTTCTAGCCTTTTTTTTTTAAAACTCTGTCAACTATAACAGTTTATCTTGTACAAGAATGCTCAGAGTGTTCTCTAGCTGCACTCTATTTTTTTTCTATTTATCATGCACTTTAGTAATTTTCCATCGCTACTGGTACAAAGCCATCAAACTTAACATTCCTTAAAACTGATTCTAAAGGTTTATATATACCATTTTGTGATTTTCTGTCCCCCTTGTTTCAAATCCCCCCTTGTTCTGTCCTTTTGCAAACTCTTTTGCAACATTTTATATATTACCATTACCATCAGAAGTCTTTTGAAATAATTTCCCTTTTCTACTTGGTGCTTAATGTCACTCCTTTTCCAGTCTTCATAATATATCATAGCATTTACAACACCAGAGAGAACATTGTATCATACCACAAGTAATCAATATTAAAATAATTAACACCAATATACCTGCAACCAGTTGCCTCAAGCAGGAGAGAACAGGTAACCATGAAGTTAACCTTTTCCATATTTTTTTTTTTTCAAAACCCCAGGAGGTGTCATCCATTACCATTTAATGAAATATCTTAGTTTTTTTCCAAATTTCCTCCATATCTGTTTCAATTCTGCCACTTTGGTCTATATAGGAGCAACAACTTTCACTGATTATGGAACAAACCCCTCCTTGTGATGTCAATAACATGTCTAGTGCCATTCGGTTTTGTAATACCACCTTAGATAAGCTAAATCTCTCTCATTCTGCCTGGATTATATCAATGTTTTTATTTTCCATTTCCTCTATGGTTGCTAAGATATTTATAATTTATAATTCACTTATTCCCAAAGCTGGAATTAGCCCTCTTACAAAACTATGAAATGCGGTGTGCTGTTCAATAACAGGGTTAAACTCTTATTTAATCTGTTTAGCAAAATTGGGTATTACAGCACCTAAGGTGCTTGCCCCCTTCTAGTTAGGGGCTAGAGTCTTTAGTTCCAATTTTTAATAGAGCCAGTGATAAAGCTTGGTACCAATATAAATTTGTTTCCTGAGATATTTTACTAATCTGTTTAATCAGATGGTTCATCTTTTCTACTTGCCGCTGGCCTGAGGCCTGTATGGATCACGTAGTTGCCAAAAAATTTCAAATTTTTTCCTAATTTCTTGTAACAATTTTGCAGTAAAGTGTTAACCTCGGTCTGAAGAAATTGCCTCTGGTACTCCAAAATGAGGTATGAATTCGTTAAATAATATTTTAATCACTTGTCTTGCATTATTTATCTTACAAGGCAATGCTTCTGGCCAGCCTGAAAAAGTAGCCTTTAACACCAACAAATATCGACAACCTCCTTTTCTTGATAATTCAGAAAAATCTGTTTGCCACTGCTGTCCCAGATAACTTCCTCTCACAATTGTCCCAATTTAATTTCTATTTTCTGTTTTAGGATTATTCTTAAGACATAGCTGACATTGTTTTGCCACTAAATGAACTATAGTATACAGATTTCTTCCTACAATTTGTTTGTTTAAGTGTTTATACAAAGAGTTACTATCACAATGAGTTTTATTATGTTCCTCCAGAGCTAACTTCCAGAGTTGGCTATAGGGGGTTACAATTCTCCCATCAGGTATCTGAACCCCCACCCTCTTTATTTTCCTGTCCTTTTAGATATTGAATCAATTTTCTGTCCTCTTTTGAATACCTAGGTTTAGATTTCTCAATTGTTAGTTTGCCATCAGGGATTAAGGACATGATTTTAGATTGTTCAGCTGCTCGTTTGGCTTCAAAATCGGCCAAATTGTTTCCAATTTCCTGATCAGAGTCACCTTGATGTCCTTTACAGTACATAATAGCTACTTCTTCGGGTAGCTGAGCAGCTTGTAGTAATTGTAGAATTTCTGTAGCATGTTTAATCTGTTTCCCTTGTGTGTTCAAAAGTCCTTGCTCTTTCCAGATAGCACCATGTGCATGGACCACACCAAATGCGTATTTAGAATCAGTCCAAATATTTTTCCTTTTATCTTCAGCCAGTTCCAGGAATCTCATTAATGTTATTATTTCTGCCTTCTGGGCAGAGGTGTTTGCAGGTAAAGGTTTAGCTTCTATTACCTGTGAAGTGGTGGTAACGGCATATCCTGCCTTTCATTCACCTGCTTTCGTTCATGAAGCTACTACCTCAGTAAACTAAGTATCAGCACCTTCCAGAGCTTTTTCTTTCAAGTCTGGTCGGCTCAAATACACAGTCTCTATGGTGGCCATGCAGTTGTGTGTTAGTAGTTCTGTCAGTTGTTCCTGCAAAAAAGATGCTGGATTCACAACATTAGTGACCGCAATTTCTATATCATCCCGTTCCACAAGAGTGGCCTGGTATTTTAAAAAACGTGAAGGAGATAACCAGTGGGCTCCTTTCTTTTCCAGGACTGCTGATACCACATGGGACACTAGCACAGTAATCTTCTGTCCCAAGGTGAATTTGCGAGCATCTTCAATATTCATGACAACCGCCGCCAGAGCCATTAGGCATCCGGGCCAACCTTTGCTTGCTTCAGCCAGTTTTTTGAAAAATATGCCACTGCCTTTCTGTATGGTCCTAGTTTCTGAGCAAGGACCCCCAAAGCTATTCTCTGCTCTTCATAGGAATATAGCCTAAAGGATTTAGTCACATCCGGAAGCCACAGAGTTGCAGCTCTCATTAGCTCTGTTTTTAAATTTTTCAGTCCGTTTTAAAGAGGGAGGGTTTCCTTTCAACAGTTCTTATAGTGGTCTTACCAGAACACAATAATCATGGATCCAAAGTCTGCACCCATCCGGTCATTCCCAGGAATCCCGGTCATTCCCGGGAATGCCCGCAGCTCCTTGATGGTCGACGGTCATGGAGTCTGACAAATGGCTTCTTTTCTAGCAGCTCCAAGTTCTGTCTGTCCTCCTGCTATTTCATATCCTAGGTAGGAAACTCAGGTTTGTATTAGTTGGGCCTTTCATTTGGATATTCGATAACCGTTCAGTCCCAGAAAATTTAATAATTCCACTGTCCAATGGATACATTCTGCCTTTCTTTCTGTAGCAATCAATAGGTCATCCACATATTGCAACAGAGTCCCGTCTGAGTAGGTGGCTTCCATGATTCTAGTTCTCATGCTAGCTGATTTCCAAAAATCGCTGGACTGTTTTAAACTCTTTAGGTAATACTGCCCAAGTTAATTGAGTTTCCCTTCCTTTGTCAGGATTTTCCCATTCAAAAGCAAATAACTTTGGGTTTCTTTAGCCAGTGGTAAGCAAAAGAAAGCATCCTTCAAATCCAGGATGGCAAACCATTTCTGATTATTGTTTAATTTAGTCAATAAGTCCTACAAATTAGCTACTACTGGATCCTACTATCCTCTGCTCTTTTGTTGATTGCCCTGAGATCTTGAACCAATCTGCACCTTTTGCCATCATATTCCTTTACTGTCCAGATAGGAGTGTTATATTCCAAGTCACATTCAATTAATCATCTATATTTTAAAATTTATTAGTGATTGTTGATTCCCTTTGATCTTCTAATTTTAAGGGATATTGTTTTATTCTAATTGAGCAAGCCCCCCCCTTTTTTATTTACACTTTCAGAGGCAAAGCACTTTTCGCCTTACCTGGAACTTCAGATGCCCATACTCCCAGATATACCTGATTAAGGTTTTCTTCTATTTCAGGGAGGTCCTCCTGTTTGCTTTTCTGCTGAATTACAGATAAACTCAAAACTGCAATTAATTGATTATTTTTAACTCTAAATTCCATTTTGTCTTCTTTAAATGTTGCTTCTTGCCCTAATAAAGATTTTACAGAATTTGGCATGCATAAAAATTTATGCATTCCTATTTATTTTCCCAATTTGTACTTTAAAGGCTTCAGAAAGAATGCCTCTCTCCTTTTTCCTTTTTTTTTTTTTCCTGGTGGCCAGTAGCTCCCACATCTGTAACGAGTTCTTTTCTCTCTGATTTAATACCAAATAACTTGCTCCTGTAATCGCTAAAATTCCACTTTATTTCCTCTAGTCCCTAGTTTTAATTTAACCAGTGGATCTTGTAGGGTAGATTCCCCAGGTCCCCGTCAGTCTAGTTGCAATTCAGTCACCGGAGCCACCCCATGGCACTGCCCCCCCACCCAGGGCAGTCTTACTTCCAATGTCCAAACTCCCCACAGCACGCACACCGATCCGCTTCCACAGAAGAAGAGCTCACTCCCCCACCTCTGCCCGACATCCCTCCTCCCAGGCTCAAACACAGGAGCTGCTCGAGCTCCCCTCCTTTCCCCCTTGGTTTTCCCTTTTGTTTTTTTTCCTCACAGTTGCTCACCCTGCTCTGCAGGGGCTGCAGGTGCCTGCCTCTGCAACAGCGCTTCTTCTTTAACCCTTTCTTAACTCTGAATGTGAATTTGCCGCTTTTTGCCAGTGGCAGCAATCTCTTCCTCCCTATCAATATCAGATAGGACAGGTGCAGAGGGTGCTCCTCTCAGAGGCAGCTGTGACACATAATTTTCCAACCTATCTTCCTGATTACTGTTTTTTAACTTTAAACATCTTTCCCCAATATCACAGGCTGAACAGCATCTCTCCATCTTAACTTTCAGTTTTTCCCTGTCCTTTTCCAAAGCGAAAATTAAGGGATCTGGCGGAGCTATATTAATTCAGCATTCAGTCTCTCACTCCACGTGGTTTCTTAAAGTGAAAAACATATCTGCATACATTACTTCATCCCATTTTCCTTGCCACCTCAAAACAACTTTAATTGTAACAATGTATTATAGTTCAGAGTTCCATTTTCAGGCCATTTTCCCTGATTTTCCAAAATATACAGAGGCCACCATCGGCTACAATATTTTACCAATGTTTTCTTATTTACCGAGCCCCCAGGAGACCCTCCAAGTTACTTCCAGTGTGCCAAAATGCACCCTAAAAGACTCTTTTTCAAGATCTCCACTCTGCTGACTTTCCATTATCAATCTCACATTCACACACACACACACGAGATCCCACAGACACACTCCACACACTTACAACACTGGAGACAGAGACTAAAAGTCTAACAAACAACAGTTAATAACACAGTTATAGCATCCTATCACCAATACCAAAGCACACGACCAAAATCCTTAATGTAACAAGCCACAAAATAAATCAAATACCAACAAGATCCAAAACCATTTCTACAAGACACCCCCTGCGTCTTGTAGGACCCAAACCACAAGATGCCCCCTGCTTCTTGTGGGTGCATACCAAACGGACGCTAGCAACCGGGTATACGCCTTTACCTACAAGATTTCCTACCTCGATTTATGGAAGGCTTCCAAACCTTGCGTGCGCTTACCAAACCAACCCAATTACCAATGCAGTCTTTATGCAAGATGCTCCCTGCACCTTACAGACCACACAAAAGAAAAGAATACCTTTGATGAAGATGGTCCTTGTCTGCTCCTGCAGTGATCCGAATGAGTCGAGGGGTCCCTCCGGGAAAAATTCCCGAGGGCCCTAGGGAGCCCTGTCCTCAGCGGGTCCTGCAGCCGAGCAGAGAGGGTCCCACCTGGGCCGCCAGATTGATTCGGAGAAAACTCCAGGAACAAACTTGCCAACAAGGTTTTCAAGCTGACAAGCAGGTGTTCTTTATTGCGGCGCCGGGAGACACGGGGGATAGCTCCTCCTAACGTGTGTCCCTCTGTTGCTCCACAAGCTGTCCTTATATAGTCCTGGGCATATATACATTACGTCATTTTCCAGAAAGCTATCCCGCGTGCGTACAGGTGGTCTCTGAGGGTCGTTTACTTCTTCCAACAATCTTCATCACTTCTGGCAGCCTTTGGAGCATGCGCAGTAGATGCTCATACCAGTTTAATTGGTTCGTTAGCACAGGAGACCTCCTATCCTCCTACTTATCAGTTAGTTTAACAGCAGCCCATCCTGGACACCTGCTATTCCCAGATACTCCTAATCCCTGCGTCCTGTTCTTCTAGCCTGTTTTTCTTAAAACTCTGTCAACTATAACAGTTTATCTTGTACAAGAATGCTCAGAGTGTTCTCTAGCTGCACTCTTTTTTTTTTCTATGTATCATGCACTTCAGTAATTTTCCATCGCTACTGGTACAAAGCCATCAAAATTAACATTACTTAAAACTGATTCTAAAGGTTTATACATTCCAATTTGTGATTTTCTGTCCCCCTTGTTTCAGCTCCCACAGGAAAAGAGCCACGTTAGAAAGTTGTAGCTGGGCATCTTCAGTACAGAGGGAGCATTGCAGGGGTGACACCAACATTCCTGTCTCACCTCACTTTCCTACCCCGAAGAGCATTTGAATCCAACATCTCCAGGGCCTGCAATCTGCAGAGCACAGCAGAGTAAAGCGCGAAGGTTTAGCTAATCTCCCAAAGGAAAAGAGCCTGGAGTGAATGAGTCTTCTGGGCATCTTCAGCACCCAGTGAGCTTTGCAAGGGTGACACACACATTGCTGTCTCACCTCACTTTCCAACTTCAAAGTGCATTTGAATCCAACATCTGCGGTGCCTGCTCTCGTCTGAGCACAGCAGAGTAAAGCACGAACGCTTGAAGTCTGCTCCCACAGCAAAAGAGCCAGGTGTAAAAGTTGATGCTGGGCATGTTCAGCACACAGGGCACATTGCAGGGGTGACACACGCATTGCTGTCTCTCCTCACTTTCCACTTGGTCTGGTTCCAAGTGGAAACAGGATATAATTTAATTTATTTCATTTCATATTAAGAAAATATGACTCGCGTTGAGGGTAGTGAGACAGTGGCAGACTTTTGCCCAGAGAAGCTGTGGCTGCCCCATCTGCGGCAGTGCTCAAGGCCGGGTTGGACACAAGGGCTTGGAGCAAACTGCTCTAGTGGAAGGTGTCCCTGCCTGTGGCAGGGGCTGGAGCTGGATGAGCTTTGAGGTCCCTTCCAGCCCAGCCCAGCCCAGTCTGCGATTCCAGGATTCTCTGCTGTGTGAATGTCGGTCACTCCCCACTTCTTGTAGGTGGCCGTGACGCCCTGTTCCATTGTCCAGGTTGAGCTGTGACCCCTCGCATGCTCCACCTCCGGACCAAAGGCACTGAGGAAGAGCAGCCCGTGAGGGACCTCCCTGAGCCGGCTGGGCAGAGGCTGGTCCCCCCGCAGAGACTGCCGGAGCACCCCTGGGTGCCCAGTGGCCATGGGCATGATGCTGCCGCCATAACAAAGCCATGGCGGTCACTGTGGATTTGCCCATTTTGACGGGGCTCCGCGGTAAGCGTGTGTGATTTAAGGAACGAGAGCCCTGCAGTAACCGGTGCAGAGGAGACCCCTTCCCTCGGGAGGCTGCATCTCCCGTGGCTGCCCTGCGCATCCCGGTACATGTTCTTTGACTTTGCAATTCTGTTTTCGCGTTGGCTTGAAACACATTGTGGGTGTGTGCTGTGAAGCTGTCAGGAGGTGTGCTGGTGCCATCCCAGCTGTAGGAGCAGGGGATGGGTGAGGAGGAGGCACTGGGCTTGTTCATGTGCTTGGAGCTCACCTCTGCGTGCAGAGGTGCTGGGGGCAATGCAGGAGCCTTGTGTGTGCAGGAGCTGCTGGCGTCAGAGGTGCTGAGAAGGTGGCAGGGCAGGAGAACTTGTACCTCCCTGTCAGTGCCTGGGGGAGTGCAAGGGTCACCCCAGCTCCCAGGAACCCCCCCTTACATTCACCCCCCCCCGGGCAGAGGGATGATCTCATCGCCAGCATCCTCACAGGTAAGGTTTAGGGAGAACCACCCAGCTGCACACCCAAAACCTGTCAGGTCCCCCGTATCTCCACTACTCCCCTCCCCAATGATCTCTGGGGTGGTCTCTGGTGGCTGTAGCCCCTTTTTGAGGGCTCCATTGGTCCCCCAGATTATTCTGTCCCCTGCAGAGCTTGGGCACATTCCCATGAACCTCCAAATCCTCCCAAACCTCCAGTTCCCTTCTGAACCCCAAATCCCCCCCATTTATTGCCACGGGCCAACAGGGGCACTGAAGAGTCGGGGTACCCTGGGACAAGTGTAACCCCTGGTTTTAGGATACGGGGTGTTCCCCAAATCCCTGCACCACCCTGGGGAGCTTTCGGGATCCCACCCAATGGCCAAATCCCCTCTGAGCCCCCAAACTCTTCTCCTCAACACATCTCCACCCTGAGAGAACCTTGCTCACCCAAGAGCGACTCAGGGTGCCCTGGGACCCAGGTACCCCCTGTTTTCGGCACATGGGAGCTCCCCCAGTATAATGTTCAGTTCAGTGGTGGCCCGTTCCTAAAGGGAAAGGATGGTATTGGTTATGTGGAGAAAATGCTTCTAAGACTTTACCCCCAAACAGGAAGGGGGCATGCACCTTAGGTGCTCTGACACCCAATCTTACTATTATTGACATGTATCCTTCTGGGACCTGGATTAGAAGTTTTGCTAAACGGATTAAGCGAGGGTTTAACCCTATTGCTGAACGAAGCACCGCATTTCATAGTTTTGTAGGAGTAAGTGAATTAAAGAAGGCGATCGTAAATACCTCAGCAACTATAGAGGAAATTGAAAGTAAAACCATTGATGTAATCCAAGCGGAAGAAAAAGAGATAACTAGCCTATCTAAAGTGGTATTACAAAACTAAATGGCTCTAGACATATTACTGGCTTCACAAGGAGGGGTTTGTTCCATGATCAGTGAAAGCTATATAGATCAAATTAGAACTTATTGTTTCAATGCACACATTAGAGTTTCAATGCAGAAATTAGCGCTTCAATGCAGAACTTACTGGTTCAATGCAGAACTTAGCTTTTCAAAGGAGAACTTATTGTTTCAATGCAGACCTTAGTGTTTTAATGTAGATCTTTAACATTTCAATGCGCAGGTTTGAATTTCAAAGCAGAACTAAGAGTTTCAATGCAGATATTAGCGTTTCAATGCATAACTTAGCTTTTCAAAGGAGAACTTATTTCAATGCACAACTTAGTGTTTCAAATCAGAACGTAGTGTTTCAATGCAGAGCTTAGCGTTGCAATGCAGATCTTACCGTTTCAATGCAGATCTTAGCGTTTCAATGCAGATCTTACCGTTTCAAAGCAGAACTACACGTTTTAATGTAGAACTTCAACGCACAACTTTGAATTTCAATGCAGATCTTTACCATTCCAAAGAAGACGTAGCATTTCAATGCAGAACTTTGTGTTTCAATGCAGAGCTTAGCATTTCAATTCAGAGCCTTGCGTTTCAAGTGAGAACCTACCATTTCAATGCAGAACTTACAGTTTCAATGCAGACCTTAGCGTTTCAAACTACAACTTTCAAATTTTAATGCACAGATTTGAGTTTTAATGCAGAACTTAGCGTTTCAAAGCAGAATTTACCTTTTCAATGCAGAATTTTGCGTACCAAAGCAGAACTTAGTGTTTCAATGGAGAATTTAGCATTACAATGCAGAATGTACCATTTCAAAGCAGAAATAAGTGTTTCACAGCAGAACTTAGCGTTTCAATGTGGAACTTAGATTTTCAAATTAGAAGTTATTGTTTCAATGCAGAACTTACAGTTTCAATGCAGACCTTAGCGTTTCAAACTACAACTTTCACATTTCAATGCACAGATTTGAGTTCCAATGCAGAATTTACCTTTTCAATGCAGAATTTAGTACCAAAGCAGAACTTAGTGTTTCAATGGAGAATATAGCGTTTCAATGGAGAATTAACATTTCAATGCAGAATGTACCATTTCAAAGCAGAAATCAGTGTTTCACAGCAGAACTTAGCCTTTCAATGCGGAACTTAGCGTTTCAAATTAGAACTTATTGCTTCAATGCAGAAATTAGCCTTTCAATACAGACCTTAGTGTTTCAATGCAGAATATACCATTTCAATGCAGAAATCAATATTTTAATGCAGTACTTACCGTTTCAATGCAGAACTTAGCGTTTCAATGAAGAACTTAACCTTTCAATGCTGATCGTAGAGTTTCAAAGCAGAACTTCGCGTTTTAATGCATGCCTTACCCTTTCAATGCAGATCTTTACCGTTTCAATGCACAACTAAGCGTTTCAAAGCAGAAGTACACGTTTCAATGCAGAACTTAGTGTTTCAATGCAGAACTTACCATTTCAACACAGAACTTCTTTTTGCAATGCAGGCATTAGTGTTTGAACCTAGAAATTTCACATTTCAATGCACAGCTTTGAGTTTCAATGCAGAACTTACGGTTTCAATGCAGAACGTACAGTTTCAAAGCAGAATTTAGTGTTTCAATACAGATCTTATTGTTTCAATGCAGAATGTACCTTTTAAATGGAGAACTTAGCCTTTAAATGCGGATCTCTACCGTTTCAAAGCAGAACTAAGCATTTCAATGCAGAACTTACCGTTTCAATGCAGAATGTGCCGTTTCAAAGCAGAACTTAAGGTTTCAATGCAGAACATAGCGTTTCAAATTAGAACATATTGTTTCAATTCTGACATTAGTGTTTCAATACAGACCTTAGTGTTTCAATGCCAAATGTACCATTTCTATGCAGAAAGTAGCGTTTGACTGCAGAATTTAGCGTTTCAAAGTAGAACTTTACGTTTCAATGCAGAACATAGCTTTTCAATGCATAACTTATTGTTTCAATTCTAACATTAGTTTTTCAATGCTGAATGTACCGTTTCAATGCAGACATTAGCGTTTCAGTGCAGAACTTAGCGTTTCAAAGCAGAACTTAACGTTTCAATGCGGGACTTACCATTTCAACACAGAACTTTTTTTTTCAGTGCAGACCTTAGCGTTACAAATTACAACTTTCACATTTCAATGCACAGCTTCGAGTTGCTATTCAGAACTTACCGTTTCAATGCCAAACTTACCGTTTCAATGCAGAACTTACCGTTTCAATGCAGAACTTACCCAATGGAGAACTTAGTGTTTCAAAGCATACCTTAGCCTTTCAAAGCAGGTCTTTCCCGTTTCAAAGCAGAACTAAGCGATTCAAAGCAGAACATAGCGTTTCAATGCTGAATATACCGATTCAAACCAGAACGTAGTGTTTCAAAGCAGAGCTTAGAGGTTCAATGCAGAATATAGCATTTCAATGCAGAACTTAGCGTTTCAATGCAGATATTAGTGTTTCAATGTAGACCTTAGCGTTTCAATGCAGATATTAGTGTTTCAATGTAGAGCTTAGCGTTTCAATGCAGAACTTAACCTTTCAATGCAGAACTTAGAGTTCCAATGTAGAACTTTAGCGCTTCAATGCACAACTTTTATTTTCAATGCAGAAGTTAGCGTTTCAATGCAGAATGTACAGATTCAAAGCAGAACGTAGTGTTTCAAAGCAGAGGTTAGCATTTCAATGCAGAACTTAGCGTTTCAATGCAGAACATAGCGTTTCAATGCAGAACATAGCGTTTCATATTAGAATTTATTGTTTCAATTCTGACATTAGCTTTTCAATACAGACCTTAATGTTTCAATGCAGAATGTATTCTTTCAAGGCAGATAATAGCGTTTAAATGCAGAACGTAGCCTTTCAATGCAGAACATAAGGTTTCAATGAAGAACATACCGTTTCAATGCAGAATGTAACGATTCAAATCAGAATGCAGTGTTTCAAAACAGAGCTTCGCGTTTCTACGCAGAACTTGGTGTTTCAATGCAGATAATAGTGTTTCAATGCAGAGCTTAGCATTTTAAGGCGGAACTTAGCGTTTCAATGCAGAGCTTAGACTTTCAATGTGGAACATAGCGTTTCAATGCAGAGCTTAGCCTTGCAATGCAGAACTTAGCATTTCAATGTAGAATTTAGAGCTTCAATGCGGAGCTAAGCTTTTCAATGAGAAATTATTGTTTAAATCCAGACATTAGCTTTTCTATGCAGAACTTTAAAGTTTCTATGCACAAGTTTGAGTTTCAAAGCAGAATTAAGCGCTTCAATGCAGAACTTACCGTTTCAATGCAGAACTTAGCTTTTCAAATTAGAACTTATTGGTTCAATGCAGAACTTAGCTTTCAAAGGAGAACTTACTGTTTCAATGCAGCCCTTAGTGTTTCAATGTTGATCTTTAACTCTTCAATGCACAAGTTCGAGTTTCAAACCAGACATTAGAGTTTCAATGCATATGTTAGGGTTTCAATGCAGAAATTAACGTTTTAAAGCAGAACTAAGCGTTTCAAAGCAAAACTTACCATTTCAATGGAGAATTTAACGTTTGAAAGTTGTTGCTGGGCATCTTCAGCACACAGGGAGCATTGCAGGGGTAACACCAACATTCCCGTCTCACCTCACTTTCCTACCCCGAAGAGCATTTGAATCCAACATCTCCGGGGCCTGCTCTCCTCTGAGCACAGCAGAGTAAAGCACGAAGGTTTAGCTAACCTCCCACAGGAAAAGAGCCTGGAGTGAATGAGTCTTCTGGGCATCTTCAGCACCCAGTGAGCTTTGCAAGGGTGACACACACATTGCTGTCTCACCTCACTTTCCTACCTCAAAGTGCATTTGAATCCAACATCTGCGGTGCCTGCTCTCGTCTGAGAAAAGCAGAGTAAAGCACGAATGTTTGAAGTCTGCTCCCACAGCAAAAGAAACTTGTGTGAAAGATCTCTCTTGCCATGTTCAGCACACAGGGAGCATTGCAGTGGTGACACGCACATTGCTGTCTCTCCTCACTTTCCTACCTCAAAGTGCATTTGATTCCAACATCTCCGGTGCCTGCTATCTGCAGAGCACAGCACAGTAAAGCACGAACGTTTGAACTCTGCTCCCAGAGCAAAAGAGCCAGGTTTGAAATTTGTTGCTGTTGCTGGGCTTGTTCAGCACACAGGGCGCATTGTAGGGGTGACACACATTGCTGTCTCACCTCACTTTCCTACCTCAAAGTGCATTTGAATCCAACATCTGCGGTGCCTGCTCTCGTCTGAACACAGCAGAGTAAAACACGAATATTTATACTCTGCTCTGATTTGTAGAAAACTCCAGGAACAAACTTGCCAACAAAGTTTTCAAGCTGAGAAGCAGGTATTCTTTATTGCGGCGCCGGGAGACACGGGGGATAGCTCCTCCTAATGTGTGTCCCTCTGTTGCTCCACAAGCTGTCCTTATATAGTCCCTCGCCATAAAACATTACGTCATTTTCCAGAAAGTTCCCCGCATGCGTACAGAGTTGTGGTGGTGGTCTCTGAGGGTCATTTACTTTTTCCAACAATCTTCATCACTTCTGGAAGCCTTTGGAGCATGCGCAGTAGATGCTCATACCAGTTTAATTGGTTCGTTAGCACAGGAGACATAATAATCCTCCTATCCTCCTACTTATCTGTTAGTTTAACTGCAGCCCATCCCGGACACCTGCTATTCCCAGATGCTCCTAATCCCTGCGTCCTGTTCTTCTAGCCTTTTTTTTTTAAAACTCTGTCAACTATAACAGTTTATCTTGTACAAGAATGCTCAGAGTGTTCTCTAGCTGCACTCTATTTTTTTTCTATTTATCATGCACTTTAGTAATTTTCCATCGCTACTGGTACAAAGCCATCAAACTTAACATTCCTTAAAACTGATTCTAAAGGTTTATATATACCATTTTGTGATTTTCTGTCCCCCTTGTTTCAAATCCCCCCTTGTTCTGTCCTTTTGCAAACTCTTTTGCAACATTTTATATATTACCATTACCATCAGAAGTCTTTTGAAATAATTTCCCTTTTCTACTTGGTGCTTAATGTCACTCCTTTTCCAGTCTTCATAATATATCATAGCATTTACAACACCAGAGAGAACATTGTATCATACCACAAGTAATCAATATTAAAATAATTAACACCAATATACCTGCAACCAGTTGCCTCAAGCAGGAGAGAACAGGTAACCATGAAGTTAACCTTTTCCATATTTTTTTTTTTTCAAAACCCCAGGAGGTGTCATCCATTACCATTTAATGAAATATCTTAGTTTTTTTCCAAATTTCCTCCATATCTGTTTCAATTCTGCCACTTTGGTCTATATAGGAGCAACAACTTTCACTGATTATGGAACAAACCCCTCCTTGTGATGTCAATAACATGTCTAGTGCCATTCAGTTTTGTAATACCACCTTAGATAAGCTAAATCTCTCTCATTCTGCCTGGATTATATCAATGTTTTTATTTTCCATTTCCTCTATGGTTGCTAAGATATTTATAATTTATAATTCACTTATTCCCAAAGCTGGAATTAGCCCTCTTACAAAACTATGAAATGCGGTGTGCTGTTCAATAACAGGGTTAAACTCTTATTTAATCTGTTTAGCAAAATTGGGTATTACAGCACCTAAGGTGCTTGCCCCCTTCTAGTTAGGGGCTAGAGTCTTTAGTTCCAATTTTTAATAGAGCCAGTGATAAAGCTTGGTACCAATATAAATTTGTTTCCTGAGATATTTTACTAATCTGTTTAATCAGATGGTTCATCTTTTCTACTTGCCGCTGGCCTGAGGCCTGTATGGATCACGTAGTTGCCAAAAAATTTCAAATTTTTTCCTAATTTCTTGTAACAATTTTGCAGTAAAGTGTTAACCTCGGTCTGAAGAAATTGCCTCTGGTACTCCAAAATGAGGTATGAATTCGTTAAATAATATTTTAATCACTTGTCTTGCATTATTTATCTTACAAGGCAATGCTTCTGGCCAGCCTGAAAAAGTAGCCTTTAACACCAACAAATATCGACAACCTCCTTTTCTTGATAATTCAGAAAAATCTGTTTGCCACTGCTGTCCCAGATAACTTCCTCTCACAATTGTCCCAATTTAATTTCTATTTTCTGTTTTAGGATTATTCTTAAGACATAGCTGACATTGTTTTGCCACTAAATGAACTATAGTATACAGATTTCTTCCTACAATTTGTTTGTTTAAGTGTTTATACAAAGAGTTACTATCACAATGAGTTTTATTATGTTCCTCCAGAGCTAACTTCCAGAGTTGGCTATAGGGGGTTACAATTCTCCCATCAGGTATCTGAACCCCCACCCTCTTTATTTTCCTGTCCTTTTAGATATTGAATCAATTTTCTGTCCTCTTTTGAATACCTAGGTTTAGATTTCTCAATTGTTAGTTTGCCATCAGGGATTAAGGACATGATTTTAGATTGTTCAGCTGCTCGTTTGGCTTCAAAATCGGCCAAATTGTTTCCAATTTCCTGATCAGAGTCACCTTGATGTCCTTTACAGTACATAATAGCTACTTCTTCGGGTAGCTGAGCAGCTTGTAGTAATTGTAGAATTTCTGTAGCATGTTTAATCTGTTTCCCTTGTGTGTTCAAAAGTCCTTGCTCTTTCCAGATAGCACCATGTGCATGGACCACACCAAATGCGTATTTAGAATCAGTCCAAATATTTTTCCTTTTATCTTCAGCCAGTTCCAGGAATCTCATTAATGTTATTATTTCTGCCTTCTGGGCAGAGGTGTTTGCAGGTAAAGGTTTAGCTTCTATTACCTGTGAAGTGGTGGTAACGGCATATCCTGCCTTTCATTCACCTGCTTTCGTTCATGAAGCTACTACCTCAGTAAACTAAGTATCAGCACCTTCCAGAGCTTTTTCTTTCAAGTCTGGTCGGCTCAAATACACAGTCTCTATGGTGGCCATGCAGTTGTGTGTTAGTAGTTCTGTCAGTTGTTCCTGCAAAAAAGATGCTGGATTCACAACATTAGTGACCGCAATTTCTATATCATCCCGTTCCACAAGAGTGGCCTGGTATTTTAAAAAACGTGAAGGAGATAACCAGTGGGCTCCTTTCTTTTCCAGGACTGCTGATACCACATGGGACACTAGCACAGTAATCTTCTGTCCCAAGGTGAATTTGCGAGCATCTTCAATATTCATGACAACCGCCGCCAGAGCCATTAGGCATCCGGGCCAACCTTTGCTTGCTTCAGCCAGTTTTTTGAAAAATATGCCACTGCCTTTCTGTATGGTCCTAGTTTCTGAGCAAGGACCCCCAAAGCTATTCTCTGCTCTTCATAGGAATATAGCCTAAAGGATTTAGTCACATCCGGAAGCCACAGAGTTGCAGCTCTCATTAGCTCTGTTTTTAAATTTTTCAGTCCGTTTTAAAGAGGGAGGGTTTCCTTTCAACAGTTCTTATAGTGGTCTTACCAGAACACAATAATCATGGATCCAAAGTCTGCACCCATCCGGTCATTCCCAGGAATCCCGGTCATTCCCGGGAATGCCCGCAGCTCCTTGATGGTCGACGGTCATGGAGTCTGACAAATGGCTTCTTTTCTAGCAGCTCCAAGTTCTGTCTGTCCTCCTGCTATTTCATATCCTAGGTAGGAAACTCAGGTTTGTATTAGTTGGGCCTTTCATTTGGATATTCGATAACCGTTCAGTCCCAGAAAATTTAATAATTCCACTGTCCAATGGATACATTCTGCCTTTCTTTCTGTAGCAATCAATAGGTCATCCACATATTGCAACAGAGTCCCGTCTGAGTAGGTGGCTTCCATGATTCTAGTTCTCATGCTAGCTGATTTCCAAAAATCGCTGGACTGTTTTAAACTCTTTAGGTAATACTGCCCAAGTTAATTGAGTTTCCCTTCCTTTGTCAGGATTTTCCCATTCAAAAGCAAATAACTTTGGGTTTCTTTAGCCAGTGGTAAGCAAAAGAAAGCATCCTTCAAATCCAGGATGGCAAACCATTTCTGATTATTGTTTAATTTAGTCAATAAGTCCTACAAATTAGCTACTACTGGATCCTACTATCCTCTGCTCTTTTGTTGATTGCCCTGAGATCTTGAACCAATCTGCACCTTTTGCCATCATATTCCTTTACTGTCCAGATAGGAGTGTTATATTCCAAGTCACATTCAATTAATCATCTATATTTTAAAATTTATTAGTGATTGTTGATTCCCTTTGATCTTCTAATTTTAAGGGATATTGTTTTATTCTAATTGAGCAAGCCCCCCCCTTTTTTATTTACACTTTCAGAGGCAAAGCACTTTTCGCCTTACCTGGAACTTCAGATGCCCATACTCCCAGATATACCTGATTAAGGTTTTCTTCTATTTCAGGGAGGTCCTCCTGTTTGCTTTTCTGCTGAATTACAGATAAACTCAAAACTGCAATTAATTGATTATTTTTAACTCTAAATTCCATTTTGTCTTCTTTAAATGTTGCTTCTTGCCCTAATAAAGATTTTACAGAATTTGGCATGCATAAAAATTTATGCATTCCTATTTATTTTCCCAATTTGTACTTTAAAGGCTTCAGAAAGAATGCCTCTCTCCTTTTTCCTTTTTTTTTTTTTCCTGGTGGCCAGTAGCTCCCACATCTGTAACGAGTTCTTTTCTCTCTGATTTAATACCAAATAACTTGCTCCTGTAATCGCTAAAATTCCACTTTATTTCCTCTAGTCCCTAGTTTTAATTTAACCAGTGGATCTTGTAGGGTAGATTCCCCAGGTCCCCGTCAGTCTAGTTGCAATTCAGTCACCGGAGCCACCCCATGGCACTGCCCCCCCACCCAGGGCAGTCTTACTTCCAATGTCCAAACTCCCCACAGCACGCACACCGATCCGCTTCCACAGAAGAAGAGCTCACTCCCCCACCTCTGCCCGACATCCCTCCTCCCAGGCTCAAACACAGGAGCTGCTCGAGCTCCCCTCCTTTCCCCCTTGGTTTTCCCTTTTGTTTTTTTTCCTCACAGTTGCTCACCCTGCTCTGCAGGGGCTGCAGGTGCCTGCCTCTGCAACAGCGCTTCTTCTTTAACCCTTTCTTAACTCTGAATGTGAATTTGCCGCTTTTTGCCAGTGGCAGCAATCTCTTCCTCCCTATCAATATCAGATAGGACAGGTGCAGAGGGTGCTCCTCTCAGAGGCAGCTGTGACACATAATTTTCCAACCTATCTTCCTGATTACTGTTTTTTAACTTTAAACATCTTTCCCCAATATCACAGGCTGAACAGCATCTCTCCATCTTAACTTTCAGTTTTTCCCTGTCCTTTTTCCAAAGCGAAAATTAAGGGATCTGGCGGAGCTATATTAATTCAGCATTCAGTCTCTCACTCCACGTGGTTTCTTAAAGTGAAAAACATATCTGCATACATTACTTCATCCCATTTTCCTTGCCACCTCAAAACAACTTTAATTGTAACAATGTATTATAGTTCAGAGTTCCATTTTCAGGCCATTTTCCCTGATTTTCCAAAATATACAGAGGCCACCATCGGCTACAATATTTTACCAATGTTTTCTTATTTACCGAGCCCCCAGGAGACCCTCCAAGTTACTTCCAGTGTGCCAAAATGCACCCTAAAAGACTCTTTTTCAAGATCTCCACTCTGCTGACTTTCCATTATCAATCTCACATTCACACACACACACACGAGATCCCACAGACACACTCCACACACTTACAACACTGGAGACAGAGACTAAAAGTCTAACAAACAACAGTTAATAACACAGTTATAGCATCCTATCACCAATACCAAAGCACACGACCAAAATCCTTAATGTAACAAGCCACAAAATAAATCAAATACCAACAAGATCCAAAACCATTTCTACAAGACACCCCCTGCGTCTTGTAGGACCCAAACCACAAGATGCCCCCTGCTTCTTGTGGGTGCATACCAAACGGACGCTAGCAACCGGGTATACGCCTTTACCTACAAGATTTCCTACCTCGATTTATGGAAGGCTTCCAAACCTTGCGTGCGCTTACCAAACCAACCCAATTACCAATGCAGTCTTTATGCAAGATGCTCCCTGCACCTTACAGACCACACAAAAGAAAAGAATACCTTTGATGAAGATGGTCCTTGTCTGCTCCTGCAGTGATCCGAATGAGTCGAGGGGTCCCTCCGGGAAAAATTCCCGAGGGCCCTAGGGAGCCCTGTCCCTCAGCGGGTCCCTGCAGCCGAGCAGAGAGGGTCCCACCTGGGCCGCCAGATTGATTCGGAGAAAACTCCAGGAACAAACTTGCCAACAAGGTTTTCAAGCTGACAAGCAGGTGTTCTTTATTGCGGCGCCGGGAGACACGGGGGATAGCTCCTCCTAACGTGTGTCCCCTCTGTTGCTCCACAAGCTGTCCTTATATAGTCCTGGGCATATATACATTACGTCATTTTCCAGAAAGCTATCCCGCGTGCGTACAGGTGGTCTCTGAGGGTCGTTTACTTCTTCCAACAATCTTCATCACTTCTGGCAGCCTTTGGAGCATGCGCAGTAGATGCTCATACCAGTTTAATTGGTTCGTTAGCACAGGAGACCTCCTATCCTCCTACTTATCAGTTAGTTTAACAGCAGCCCATCCTGGACACCTGCTATTCCCAGATACTCCTAATCCCTGCGTCCTGTTCTTCTAGCCTGTTTTTCTTAAAACTCTGTCAACTATAACAGTTTATCTTGTACAAGAATGCTCAGAGTGTTCTCTAGCTGCACTCTTTTTTTTTTCTATGTATCATGCACTTCAGTAATTTTCCATCGCTACTGGTACAAAGCCATCAAAATTAACATTACTTAAAACTGATTCTAAAGGTTTATACATTCCAATTTGTGATTTTCTGTCCCCCTTGTTTCAGCTCCCACAGGAAAAGAGCCACGTTAGAAAGTTGTAGCTGGGCATCTTCAGTACAGAGGGAGCATTGCAGGGGTGACACCAACATTCCTGTCTCACCTCACTTTCCTACCCCGAAGAGCATTTGAATCCAACATCTCCAGGGCCTGCAATCTGCAGAGCACAGCAGAGTAAAGCGCGAAGGTTTAGCTAATCTCCCAAAGGAAAAGAGCCTGGAGTGAATGAGTCTTCTGGGCATCTTCAGCACCCAGTGAGCTTTGCAAGGGTGACACACACATTGCTGTCTCACCTCACTTTCCAACTTCAAAGTGCATTTGAATCCAACATCTGCGGTGCCTGCTCTCGTCTGAGCACAGCAGAGTAAAGCACGAACGCTTGAAGTCTGCTCCCACAGCAAAAGAGCCAGGTGTAAAAGTTGATGCTGGGCATGTTCAGCACACAGGGCACATTGCAGGGGTGACACACGCATTGCTGTCTCTCCTCACTTTCCACTTGGTCTGGTTTCCAAGTGGAAACAGGATATAATTTAATTTATTTCATTTCATATTAAGAAAAATATGACTCGCGTTGAGGGTAGTGAGACAGTGGCAGACTTTTGCCCAGAGAAGCTGTGGCTGCCCCATCTGCGGCAGTGCTCAAGGCCGGGTTGGACACAAGGGCTTGGAGCAAACTGCTCTAGTGGAAGGTGTCCCTGCCTGTGGCAGGGGCTGGAGCTGGATGAGCTTTGAGGTCCCTTCCAGCCCAGCCCAGCCCAGTCCTGCGATTCCAGGATTCTCTGCTGTGTGAATGTCGGTCACTCCCCACTTCTTGTAGGTGGCCGTGACGCCCTGTTCCATTGTCCAGGTTGAGCTGTGACCCCCTCGCATGCTCCACCTCCGGACCAAAGGCACTGAGGAAGAGCAGCCCGTGAGGGACCTCCCTGAGCCGGCTGGGCAGAGGCTGGTCCCCCCGCAGAGACTGCCGGAGCACCCCTGGGTGCCCAGTGGCCATGGGCATGATGCTGCCGCCATAACAAAGCCATGGCGGTCACTGTGGATTTGCCCATTTTGACGGGGCTTCCGCGGTAAGCGTGTGTGATTTAAGGAACGAGAGCCCTGCAGTAACCGGTGCAGAGGAGACCCCTTCCCTCGGGAGGCTGCATCTCCCGTGGCTGCCCTGCGCATCCCGGTACATGTTCTTTGACTTTGCAATTCTGTTTTCGCGTTGGCTTGAAACACATTGTGGGTGTGTGCTGTGAAGCTGTCAGGAGGTGGTGCTGGTGCCATCCCAGCTGTAGGAGCAGGGGATGGGTGAGGAGGGAGGCACTGGGGCTTGTTCATGTGCTTGGAGCTCACCTCTGCGTGCAGAGGTGCTGGGGGCAATGCAGGAGCCTTGTGTGTGCAGGAGCTGCTGGCGTCAGAGGTGCTGAGAAGGTGGCAGGGCAGGAGAACTTGTACCTCCCTGTCAGTGCCTGGGGGAGTGGCAAGGGTCACCCCAGCTCCCAGGAACCCCCCCCTTACATTCACCCCCCCCCGGGCAGAGGGATGATCTCATCGCCAGCATCCTCACAGGTAAGGTTTAGGGAGAACCACCCAGCTGCACACCCAAAACCTGTCAGGTCCCCCGTATCTCCACTACTCCCCTCCCCAATGATCTCTGGGGTGGTCTCTGGTGGCTGTAGCCCCTTTTTGAGGGCTCCATTGGTCCCCCAGATTATTCTGTCCCCTGCAGAGCTTGGGCACATTCCCATGAACCTCCAAATCCTCCCAAACCTCCAGTTCCCTTCTGAACCCCAAATCCCCCCCCATTTATTGCCACGGGCCAACAGGGGCACTGAAGAGTCGGGGTACCCCTGGGACAAGTGTAACCCCTGGTTTTAGGATACGGGGTGTTCCCCAAATCCCTGCACCACCCTGGGGAGCTTTCGGGATCCCACCCAATGGCCAAATCCCCTCTGAGCCCCAAACTCTTCTCCTCAACACATCTCCACCCTGAGAGAACCTTGCTCACCCAAGAGCGACTCAGGGTGCCCCTGGGACCCAGGTACCCCCTGTTTTTCGGCACATGGGAAGCTCCCCCAGTATAATGTTCAGTTCAGTGGTGGCCCGTTCCTAAAGGGAAAGGATGGTATTGGTTATGTGGAGAAAATGCTTCTAAGACTTTACCCCCAAACAGGAAGGGGGCATGCACCTTAGGTGCTCTGACACCCAATCTTACTATTATTGACATGTATCCTTCTGGGACCTGGATTAGAAGTTTTGCTAAACGGATTAAGCGAGGGTTTAAACCCTATTGCTGAACGAAGCACCGCATTTCATAGTTTTTGTAGGAGTAAGTGAATTAAAGAAGGCGATCGTAAATACCTCAGCAACTATAGAGGAAATTGAAAGTAAAACCATTGATGTAATCCAAGCGGAAGAAAAAGAGATAACTAGCCTATCTAAAGTGGTATTACAAAACTAAATGGCTCTAGACATATTACTGGCTTCACAAGGAGGGGTTTGTTCCATGATCAGTGAAAGCTATATAGATCAAATTAGAACTTATTGTTTCAATGCACACATTAGAGTTTCAATGCAGAAATTAGCGCTTCAATGCAGAACTTACTGGTTCAATGCAGAACTTAGCTTTTCAAAGGAGAACTTATTGTTTCAATGCAGACCTTAGTGTTTTAATGTAGATCTTTAACATTTCAATGCGCAGGTTTGAATTTCAAAGCAGAACTAAGAGTTTCAATGCAGATATTAGCGTTTCAATGCATAACTTAGCTTTTCAAAGGAGAACTTATTTCAATGCACAACTTAGTGTTTCAAATCAGAACGTAGTGTTTCAATGCAGAGCTTAGCGTTGCAATGCAGATCTTACCGTTTCAATGCAGATCTTAGCGTTTCAATGCAGATCTTACCGTTTCAAAGCAGAACTACACGTTTTAATGTAGAACTTCAACGA
>NW_027069120.1:0-30775 GCF_037157495.1 Lathamus discolor | reverse complement strand
TATTGTAGCCGATGGTGGCCTCTGTATATTTTGAAAATCAGGGAAATGAGCCTGAAAATGGAACTCTGAACTATAATACATTGTTACATTTAAAGTTGTTTTGAGGTGGCAAGGAAAATGGATGAAGTAATGTTATGCAGATATGTTTTTCACTTTAAGAACCACGTGGAGTGAGGACTGAATGCTGAATTAATATAGCTCCGCCAGATCCCTTAATTTCTCGCTTTGGAAAAGGACAGGGAAAAACTGAAAGTTAAGATGGAGAGATGCTGTTCAGCCTGTGATATTGGGGAACAGATGTTTAAGTTAAAGAACAGTAATCAGGAAGATAGGTTGGAAAATTATGTGTCACAGCTGCCTGCTGAGAGGAAGCACCCTCTGCACCTGTCCTATCTGATATTGATAGGGAGGAAGAGATTGCTGCCAACTGGCAAAAAAGCGCAAATTCACATTCAGAGTTAAGAAAGGTTAAAGAAGAAGCGCTGTTGCAGAGGCAGGCACCTGCAGCCCCTGCAGAGCAGGGTGAGCAACTGTGAGGAAAAAAAAACAAAAGGGAAAACCAAGGGGGAAAGGAGGGGAGCTCGAGCAGCTCCTGTGTTTGAGCCTGGGAGGAGGGATGTCGGCAGAGGTGGGGGGAGTGCAGCTCTTCTTGCTGTGGAAGCGGATCGGCTGTGCGTGCTGTGGGAGTTTGGACATTGGAAGTAAGACTGCCCTGGGTGGGGGGGCAGTGCCATGGGGTGGCTCCGGTGACTGAATTGCAACTAGACTGACGGGGACCTGGGGAATCTACCCTACAAGATCCACTGGTTAAATTAAAACTAGGGACTAGAGGAAATAAAGTGGAATTTTAGCGATTACAGGAGCCAGTTATTTGGTATTAAATCAGAGAGAAAAGAACTCGTTACAGATGTGGGAGCTACTGGCCACCAGGAAAAAAAAAAAAGGAAAAAGGAGAGAGGCATTCTTTCTGAAGCCTATTAAAGTACAAAATTGGGAAAATATACATAGGCATAGATAAATTTTTATGCATGCCAAATTCTGTAAAATCTTTATAGGGGCAAGAAGCAACCATTTAAAGAAGACAAATGAATTTAGAGTTAAAATAATCAATTAATTGCAGTTTTGAGTTTATCTGTAATTCAGCAGAAAAGCAAACAGGGAGGACCTCCCTGAAATAGAAGAAAACCTTAATCAGGTATATCTGGGAGTATGGGCAATCTGAAGTTCCTAGGGTAAGGCGAAAAGTGCTTTGCCTCTGAAAGTGTAAATAAATAAAGGGGGGGCTTGCTCAATTAGAATAAAACAATATCCCTTAAAATTAGAAGATCAAAGGGAAATCAACAATCACTAATAAATTTTAAAATATAGATGATTAATTGAATGTGACTTGGAATATAACACTCCTATCTGGACAGTAAAGGAATATGATGGCAAAAGGTGCAGATTGAGTTCAGAGATCTCAGGGCAATCAACAAAGAGCAGAGGATAGTAGGATCCAGTAGTAGCTAATTTGTAGGACTTATTGACTAAATTAAACACTAAAGTCAGAAATGGTTTGCCATCCTGGGATTTGAAGGATGCTTTCCTTTGCTTACCACTGGCTAAAGAAACCCAAAGTTATTTGCTTTTGAATGGGAAAATCCTGACAAAGGAAGGGAAACTCAATTAACTTGGGGCAGTATTACTAAAGAGTTTTAAAACAGTCCAGCGATTTTTGGAAATCAGCTAGCATGAGAACTAGAATCATGGAAGCCACCTACTCAGACGGGACTCTGTTGCAATATGTGGATGACCTATTGATTGGCTACAGAAGAAAGGCAGAATGTATCCATTGGACAGTGGAATTATTAAATTTTCTGGGACTGAACGGTTATCGAATATCCAAAATGAAAGGCCCAACTAATACAAACCTGAGTTTCCTACCTAGGATATGAAATAGCAGGAGGACAGACAGAACGTGGAGCTGCTAGAAAAGAAGCCATTTGTCAGACTCCATGACCGTCGACCATCAAGGAGCTGCGGGCATTCCGGGAATGACCGGGATTCCTGGGAATGACCGGAATGGGTGCAGACTTTGGATCCATGATTATTGTGTTCTGGTAAGACCACTATAAGAACTGTTGAAAGGAAACCCTCCCTCTTTAAACGGACTGAAAAATTTAAAAACAGAGCTAATGAGAGCTGCAACTCTGTGGCTTCCGGATGTGACTAAATCCTTTAGGCTATATTCCTATGAAGAGCAGAGAATAGCTTTGGGGGTCCTTGCTCAGAAACTAGGACCATACAGACAAGGCAGAGGCATATTTTTTCAAAAAAACTGCTGAAGCAAGCAAAGGTTGGCCCCGGGATGCCTAATGGCTCTGGCGGCGGTTGTCATGAATATTGAAGATGCTCGCAAATTCACCTTGGGACAGAAGATTACTGTGCTAGTGTCCCATGTGGTATCAGCAGTCCTGGAAAAGAAAGGAGCCCACTGGTTATCTCCTTCACGTTTTTTAAAATACCAGGCCACTCTTGTGGAACGGGATGATATAGAAATTGCGGTCACTAATGTTGTGAATCCAGCATCTTTTTTGCAGGAACAACTGACAGAACTACTAACACACAACTGCATGGCCACCATAGAGACTGTGTATTTGAGCCGACCAGACTTGAAAGAAAAAGCTCTGGAAGGTGCTGATACTTAGTTTACTGAGGTAGTAGCTTCATGAACGAAAGCAGGTGAATGAAAGGCAGGATATGCCGTTACCACCACTTCACAGGTAATAGAAGCTAAACCTTTACCTGCAAACACCTCTGCCCAGAAGGCAGAAATAATAACATTAATGAGATTCCTGGAACTGGCTGAAGATAAAAGGAAAAATATTTGGACTGATTCTAAATACGCATTTGGTGTGGTCCATGCACATGGTGCTATCTGGAAAGAGCAAGGACTTTTGAACACACAAGGGAAACAGATTAAACATGCTACAGAAATTCTACAATTACTACAAGCTGCTCAGCTACCCGAAGAAGTAGCTATTATGTACTGTAAAGGACATCAAGGTGACTCTGATCAGGAAATTGGAAACAATTTGGCCGATTTTGAAGCCAAACGAGCAGCTGAACAATCTAAAATCATGTCCTTAATCCCTGATGGCAAACTAACAATTGAGAAATCTAAACCTAGGTATTCAAAAGAGGACAGAAAATTGATTCAATATCTAAAAGGACAGGAAAATAAAGAGGGTGGGGGTTCAGATACCTGATGGGAGAATTGTAACCCCCTATAGCCAACTCTGGAAGTTAGCTCTGGAGGAACATAATAAAACTCATTGTGATAGTAACTCTTTGTATAAACACTTAAACAAACAAATTGTAGGAAGAAATCTGTATACTATAGTTCATTTAGTGGCAAAACAATGTCAGCTATGTCTTAAGAATAATCCTAAAACAGAAAATAGAAATTAAATTGGGACAATTGTGAGAGGAAGTTATCTGGGACAGCAGTGGCAAACAGATTTTTCTGAATTATCAAGAAAAGGAGGTTGTCGATATTTGTTGGTGTTAAAGGCTACTTTTTCAGGCTGGCCAGAAGCATTGCCTTGTAAGATAAATAATGCAAGACAAGTGATTAAAATATTATTTAACGAATTCATACCTCATTTTGGAGTACCAGAGGCAATTTCTTCAGACCGAGGTTAACACTTTACTGCAAAATTGTTACAAGAAATTAGGAAAAAATTTGAAATTTTTTGGCAACTACGTGATCCATACAGGCCTCAGGCCAGCGGCAAGTAGAAAAGATGAACCATCTGATTAAACAGATTAGTAAAATATCTCAGGAAACAAATTTATATTGGTACCAAGCTTTATCACTGGCTCTATTAAAAATTGGAACTAAAGACTCTAGCCCCTAACTAGAAGGGGGCAAGCACCTTAGGTGCTGTAATACCCAATTTTGCTAAACAGATTAAATAAGAGTTTAACCCTGTTATTGAACAGCACACCGCATTTCATAGTTTTGTAAGAGGGCTAATTCCAGCTTTGGGAATAAGTGAATTATAAATTATAAATATCTTAGCAACCATAGAGGAAATGGAAAATAAAAACATTGATATAATCCAGGCAGAATGAGAGAGATTTAGCTTATCTAAGGTGGTATTACAAAACCGAATGGCACTAGACATGTTATTGACATCACAAGGAGGGGTTTGTTCCATAATCAGTGAAAGTTGTTGCTCCTATATAGACCAAAGTGGCAGAATTGAAACAGATATGGAGGAAATTTGGAAAAAAACTAAGATATTTCATTAAATGGTAATGGATGACACCTCCTGGGGTTTTGAAAAAAAAAAAATATGGAAAAGGTTAACTTCATGGTTACCTGTTCTCTCCTGCTTGAGGCAACTGGTTGCAGGTATATTGGTGTTAATTATTTTAATATTGATTACTTGTGGTATGATACAATGTTCTCTCTGGTGTTGTAAATGCTATGATATATTATGAAGACTGGAAAAGGAGTGACATTAAGCACCAAGTAGAAAAGGGAAATTATTTCAAAAGACTTCTGATGGTAATGGTAATATATAAAATGTTGCAAAAGAGTTTGCAAAAGGACAGAACAAGGGGGGATTTGAAACAAGGGGGACAGAAAATCACAAAATGGTATATATAAACCTTTAGAATCAGTTTTAAGGAATGTTAAGTTTGATGGCTTTGTACCAGTAGCGATGGAAAATTACTAAAGTGCATGATAAATAGAAAAAAAATAGAGTGCAGCTAGAGAACACTCTGAGCATTCTTGTACAAGATAAACTGTTATAGTTGACAGAGTTTTAAAAAAAAAAGGCTAGAAGAACAGGACGCAGGGATTAGGAGCATCTGGGAATAGCAGGTGTCCGGGATGGGCTGCAGTTAAACTAACAGATAAGTAGGAGGATAGGAGGATTATTATGTCTCCTGTGCTAACGAACCAATTAAACTGGTATGAGCATCTACTGCGCATGCTCCAAAGGCTTCCAGAAGTGATGAAGATTGTTGGAAAAAGTAAATGACCCTCAGAGACCACCACCACAACTCTGTACGCATGCGGGGAACTTTCTGGAAAATGACGTAATGTTTTATGGCGAGGGACTATATAAGGACAGCTTGTGGAGCAACAGAGGGACACACATTAGGAGGAGCTATCCCCCGTGTCTCCCGGCGCCGCAATAAAGAATACCTGCTTCTCAGCTTGAAAACTTTGTTGGCAAGTTTGTTCCTGGAGTTTTCTACAAATCAGAGCAGAGTATAAATATTCGTGTTTTACTCTGCTGTGTTCAGACGAGAGCAGGCACCGCAGATGTTGGATTCAAATGCACTTTGAGGTAGGAAAGTGAGGTGAGACAGCAATGTGTGTCACCCCTACAATGCGCCCTGTGTGCTGAACAAGCCCAGCAACAGCAACAAATTTCAAACCTGGCTCTTTTGCTCTGGGAGCAGAGTTCAAACGTTCGTGCTTTACTGTGCTGTGCTCTGCAGATAGCAGGCACCGGAGATGTTGGAATCAAATGCACTTTGAGGTAGGAAAGTGAGGAGAGACAGCAATGTGCGTGTCACCACTGCAATGCTCCCTGTGTGCTGAACATGGCAAGAGAGATCTTTCACACAAGTTTCTTTTGCTGTGGGAGCAGACTTCAAACATTCGTGCTTTACTCTGCTTTTCTCAGACGAGAGCAGGCACCGCAGATGTTGGATTCAAATGCACTTTGAGGTAGGAAAGTGAGGTGAGACAGCAATGTGTGTGTCACCCTTGCAAAGCTCACTGGGTGCTGAAGATGCCCAGAAGACTCATTCACTCCAGGCTCTTTTCCTGTGGGAGGTTAGCTAAACCTTCGTGCTTTACTCTGCTGTGCTCAGAGGAGAGCAGGCCCCGGAGATGTTGGATTCAAATGCTCTTCGGGGTAGGAAAGTGAGGTGAGACGGGAATGTTGGTGTTACCCCTGCAATGCTCCCTGTGTGCTGAAGATGCCCAGCAACAACTTTCAAACGTTAAATTCTCCATTGAAATGGTAAGTTTTGCTTTGAAACGCTTAGTTCTGCTTTAAAACGTTAATTTCTGCATTGAAACCCTAACATATGCATTGAAACTCTAATGTCTGGTTTGAAACTCGAACTTGTGCATTGAAGAGTTAAAGATCAACATTGAAACACTAAGGGCTGCATTGAAACAGTAAGTTCTCCTTTGAAAGCTAAGTTCTGCATTGAACCAATAAGTTCTAATTTGAAAAGCTAAGTTCTGCATTGAAACGGTAAGTTCTGCATTGAAGCGCTTAATTCTGCTTTGAAACTCAAACTTGTGCATAGAAACTTTAAAGTTCTGCATAGAAAAGCTAATGTCTGGATTTAAACAATAATTTCTCATTGAAAAGCTTAGCTCCGCATTGAAGCTCTAAATTCTACATTGAAATGCTAAGTTCTGCATTGCAAGGCTAAGCTCTGCATTGAAACGCTATGTTCCACATTGAAAGTCTAAGCTCTGCATTGAAACGCTAAGTTCCGCCTTAAAATGCTAAGCTCTGCATTGAAACACTATTATCTGCATTGAAACACCAAGTTCTGCGTAGAAACGCGAAGCTCTGTTTTGAAACACTGCATTCTGATTTGAATCGTTACATTCTGCATTGAAACGGTATGTTCTTCATTGAAACCTTATGTTCTGCATTGAAAGGCTACGTTCTGCATTTAAACGCTATTATCTGCCTTGAAAGAATACATTCTGCATTGAAACATTAAGGTCTGTATTGAAAAGCTAATGTCAGAATTGAAACAATAAATTCTAATATGAAACGCTATGTTCTGCATTGAAACGCTATGTTCTGCATTGAAACGCTAAGTTCTGCATTGAAATGCTAACCTCTGCTTTGAAACACTACGTTCTGCTTTGAATCTGTACATTCTGCATTGAAACGCTAACTTCTGCATTGAAAATAAAAGTTGTGCATTGAAGCGCTAAAGTTCTACATTGGAACTCTAAGTTCTGCATTGAAAGGTTAAGTTCTGCATTGAAACGCTAAGCTCTACATTGAAACACTAATATCTGCATTGAAACGCTAAGGTCTACATTGAAACACTAATATCTGCATTGAAACGCTAAGTTCTGCATTGAAATGCTATATTCTGCATTGAACCTCTAAGCTCTGCTTTGAAACACTACGTTCTGATTTGAATCGGTATATTCAGCATTGAAACGCTATGTTCTGCTTTGAATCGCTTAGTTCTGCTTTGAAACGGGAAAGACCTGCTTTGAAAGGCTAAGGTATGCTTTGAAACACTAAGTTCTCCATTGGGTAAGTTCTGCATTGAAACGGTAAGTTCTGCATTGAAACGGTAAGTTTGGCATTGAAACGGTAAGTTCTGAATAGCAACTCGAAGCTGTGCATTGAAATGTGAAAGTTGTAATTTGTAACGCTAAGGTCTGCACTGAAAAAAAAAGTTCTGTGTTGAAATGGTAAGTCCCGCATTGAAACGTTAAGTTCTGCTTTGAAACGCTAAGTTCTGCACTGAAACGCTAATGTCTGCATTGAAACGGTACATTCAGCATTGAAAAACTAATGTTAGAATTGAAACAATAAGTTATGCATTGAAAAGCTATGTTCTGCATTGAAACGTAAAGTTCTACTTTGAAACGCTAAATTCTGCAGTCAAACGCTACTTTCTGCATAGAAATGGTACATTTGGCATTGAAACACTAAGGTCTGTATTGAAACACTAATGTCAGAATTGAAACAATATGTTCTAATTTGAAACGCTATGTTCTGCATTGAAACCTTAAGTTCTGCTTTGAAACGGCACATTCTGCATTGAAACGGTAAGTTCTGCATTGAAATGCTTAGTTCTGCTTTGAAACGGTAGAGATCCGCATTTAAAGGCTAAGTTCTCCATTTAAAAGGTACATTCTGCATTGAAACAATAAGATCTGTATTGAAACACTAAATTCTGCTTTGAAACTGTACGTTCTGCATTGAAACCGTAAGTTCTGCATTGAAACTCAAAGCTGTGCATTGAAATGTGAAATTTCTAGGTTCAAACACTAATGCCTGCATTGCAAAAAGAAGTTCTGTGTTGAAATGGTAAGTTCTGCATTGAAACACTAAGTTCTGCATTGAAACGTGTACTTCTGCTTTGAAACGCTTAGTTGTGCATTGAAACGGTAAAGATCTGCATTGAAAGGGTAAGGCATGCATTAAAACGCGAAGTTCTGCTTTGAAACTCTACGATCAGCATTGAAAGGTTAAGTTCTTCATTGAAACGCTAAGTTCTGCATTGAAACGGTAAGTACTGCATTAAAATATTGATTTCTGCATTGAAATGGTATATTCTGCATTGAAACACTAAGGTCTGTATTGAAAGGCTAATTTCTGCATTGAAGCAATAAGTTCTAATTTGAAACGCTAAGTTCCGCATTGAAAGGCTAAGTTCTGCTGTGAAACACTGATTTCTGCTTTGAAATGGTACATTCTGCATTGAAATGTTAATTCTCCATTGAAACGCTATATTCTCCATTGAAACACTAAGTTCTGCTTTGGTACTAAATTCTGCATTGAAAAGGTAAATTCTGCATTGGAACTCAAATCTGTGCATTGAAATGTGAAAGTTGTAGTTTGAAACGCTAAGGTCTGCATTGAAACTGTAAGTTCTGCATTGAAACAATAACTTCTAATTTGAAAATCTAAGTTCCACATTGAAACGCTAAGTTCTGCTGTGAAACACTTATTTCTGCTTTGAAATGGTACATTCTGCATTGTAATGCTAAATTCTCCATTGAAACACTAAGTTCTGCTTTGGTACGCAAAATTCTGCATTGAAAAGGTAAATTCTGCTTTGAAACGCTAAGTTCTGCATTAAAACTCAAATCTGTGCATTAAAATTTGAAAGTTGTAGTTTGAAACGCTAAGGTCTGCATTGAAACTGTAAGTTCTGCATTGAAATGGTAGGTTCTCACTTGAAACGCAAGGCTCTGAATTGAAATGCTAAGCTCTGCATTGAAACACAAAGTTCTGCATTGAAATGCTACGTCTTCTTTGGAATGGTAAAGATCTGCATTGAAATTCAAAGTTGTGCGTTGAAGTTCTACATTAAAACGTGTAGTTCTGCTTTGAAACGGTAAGATCTGCATTGAAACGCTAAGATCTGCATTGAAACGGTAAGATCTGCATTGCAACGCTAAGCTCTGCATTGAAACACTACGTTCTGATTTGAAACACTAAGTTGTGCATTGAAATAAGTTCTCCTTTGAAAAGCTAAGTTATGCATTGAAACGCTAATATCTGCATTGAAACTCTTAGTTCTGCTTTGAAATTCAAACCTGCGCATTGAAATGTTAAAGATCTACATTAAAACACTAAGGTCTGCATTGAAACAATAAGTTCTCCTTTGAAAAGCTAAGTTCTGCATTGAACCAGTAAGTTCTGCATTGAAGCGCTAATTTCTGCATTGAAACTCTAATGTGTGCATTGAAACAATAAGTTCTAATTTGATCTATATAGCTTTCACTGATCATGGAACAAACCCCTCCTTGTGAAGCCAGTAATATGTCTAGAGCCATTTAGTTTTGTAATACCACTTTAGATAGGCTAGTTATCTCTTTTTCTTCCGCTTGGATTACATCAATGGTTTTACTTTCAATTTCCTCTATAGTTGCTGAGGTATTTACGATCGCCTTCTTTAATTCACTTACTCCTACAAAACTATGAAATGCGGTGCTTCGTTCAGCAATAGGGTTAAACCCTCGCTTAATCCGTTTAGCAAAACTTCTAATCCAGGTCCCAGAAGGATACATGTCAATAATAGTAAGATTGGGTGTCAGAGCACCTAAGGTGCATGCCCCCTTCCTGTTTGGGGGTAAAGTCTTAGAAGCATTTTCTCCACATAACCAATACCATCCTTTCCCTTTAGGAACGGGCCACCACTGAACTGAACATTATACTGGGGGAGCTCCCATGTGCCGAAAACAGGGGGTACCTGGGTCCCAGGGCACCCTGAGTCGCTCTTGGGTGAGCAAGGTTCTCTCAGGGTGGAGATGTGTTGAGGAGAAGAGTTTGGGGGCTCAGAGGGGATTTGGCCATTGGGTGGGATCCCGAAAGCTCCCCAGGGTGGTGCAGGGATTTGGGGAACACCCCGTATCCTAAAACCAGGGGTTACACTTGTCCCAGGGTACCCCGACTCTTCAGTGCCCCTGTTGGCCCGTGGCAATAAATGGGGGGGATTTGGGGTTCAGAAGGGAACTGGAGGTTTGGGAGGATTTGGAGGTTCATGGGAATGTGCCCAAGCTCTGCAGGGGACAGAATAATCTGGGGGACCAATGGAGCCCTCAAAAAGGGGCTACAGCCACCAGAGACCACCCCAGAGATCATTGGGGAGGGGAGTAGTGGAGATATGGGGGACCTGACAGGTTTTGGGTGTGCAGCTGGGTGGTTCTCCCTAAACCTTACCTGTGAGGATGCTGGCGATGAGATCATCCCTCTGCCCGGGGGGGGGGTGAATGTAAGGGGGGGTTCCTGGGAGCTGGGGTGACCCTTGCACTCCCCCAGGCACTGACAGGGAGGTACAAGTTCTCCTGCCCTGCCACCTTCTCAGCACCTCTGACGCCAGCAGCTCCTGCACACACAAGGCTCCTGCATTGCCCCCAGCACCTCTGCACGCAGAGGTGAGCTCCAAGCACATGAACAAGCCCAGTGCCTCCTCCTCACCCATCCCCTGCTCCTACAGCTGGGATGGCACCAGCACACCTCCTGACAGCTTCACAGCACACACCCACAATGTGTTTCAAGCCAACGCGAAAACAGAATTGCAAAGTCAAAGAACATGTACCGGGATGCGCAGGGCAGCCACGGGAGATGCAGCCTCCCGAGGGAAGGGGTCTCCTCTGCACCGGTTACTGCAGGGCTCTCGTTCCTTAAATCACACACGCTTACCGCGGAGCCCCGTCAAAATGGGCAAATCCACAGTGACCGCCATGGCTTTGTTATGGCGGCAGCATCATGCCCATGGCCACTGGGCACCCAGGGGTGCTCCGGCAGTCTCTGCGGGGGGACCAGCCTCTGCCCAGCCGGCTCAGGGAGGTCCCTCACGGGCTGCTCTTCCTCAGTGCCTTTGGTCCGGAGGTGGAGCATGCGAGGGGTCACAGCTCAACCTGGGCAATGGAACAGGGCGTCACGGCCACCTACAAGAAGTGGGGAGTGACCGACATTCACACAGCAGAGAATCCTGGAATCGCAGACTGGGCTGGGCTGGAAGGGACCTCAAAGCTCATCCAGCTCCAGCCCCTGCCACAGGCAGGGACACCTTCCACTAGAGCAGTTTGCTCCAAGCCCTTGTGTCCAACCCGGCCTTGAGCACTGCCGCAGATGGGGCAGCCACAGCTTCTCTGGGCAAAAGTCTGCCACTGTCTCACTACCCTCAACGCGAGTCATATTTTCTTAATATGAAATGAAATAAATTAAATTATATCCTGTTTCCACTTGGAACCAGACCAAGTGGAAAGTGAGGAGAGACAGCAATGCGTGTGTCACCCCTGCAATGTGCCCTGTGTGCTGAACATGCCCAGCATCAACTTTTACACCTGGCTCTTTTGCTGTGGGAGCAGACTTCAAACGTTCGTGCTTTACTCTGCTGTGCTCAGACGAGAGCAGGCACCGCAGATGTTGGATTCAAATGCACTTTGAAGTTGGAAAGTGAGGTGAGACAGCAATGTGTGTGTCACCCTTGCAAAGCTCACTGGGTGCTGAAGATGCCCAGAAGACTCATTCACTCCAGGCTCTTTTCCTTTGGGAGATTAGCTAAACCTTCGCGCTTTACTCTGCTGTGCTCTGCAGATTGCAGGCCCTGGAGATGTTGGATTCAAATGCTCTTCGGGGTAGGAAAGTGAGGTGAGACAGGAATGTTGGTGTCACCCCTGCAATGCTCCCTCTGTACTGAAGATGCCCAGCTACAACTTTCTAACGTGGCTCTTTTCCTGTGGGAGCTGAAACAAGGGGGACAGAAAATCACAAATTGGAATGTATAAACCTTTAGAATCAGTTTTAAGTAATGTTAATTTTGATGGCTTTGTACCAGTAGCGATGGAAAATTACTAAAGTGCATGATACATAGAAAAAAAAAAGAGTGCAGCTAGAGAACACTCTGAGCATTCTTGTACAAGATAAACTGTTATAGTTGACAGAGTTTTAAGAAAAACAGGCTAGAAGAACAGGACGCAGGGATTAGGAGTATCTGGGAATAGCAGGTGTCCAGGATGGGCTGCTGTTAAACTAACTGATAAGTAGGAGGATAGGAGGTCTCCTGTGCTAACGAACCAATTAAACTGGTATGAGCATCTACTGCGCATGCTCCAAAGGCTGCCAGAAGTGATGAAGATTGTTGGAAGAAGTAAACGACCCTCAGAGACCACCTGTACGCACGCGGGATAGCTTTCTGGAAAATGACGTAATGTATATATGCCCAGGACTATATAAGGACAGCTTGTGGAGCAACAGAGGGACACACGTTAGGAGGAGCTATCCCCCGTGTCTCCCGGCGCCGCAATAAAGAACACCTGCTTGTCAGCTTGAAAACCTTGTTGGCAAGTTTGTTCCTGGAGTTTTCTCCGAATCAATCTGGCGGCCCAGGTGGGACCCTCTCTGCTCGGCTGCAGGACCCGCTGAGGACAGGGCTCCCTAGGGCCCTCGGGAATTTTTCCCGGAGGGACCCCTCGACTCATTCGGATCACTGCAGGAGCAGACAAGGACCATCTTCATCAAAGGTATTCTTTTCTTTTGTGTGGTCTGTAAGGTGCAGGGAGCATCTTGCATAAAGACTGCATTGGTAATTGGGTTGGTTTGGTAAGCGCACGCAAGGTTTGGAAGCCTTCCATAAATCGAGGTAGGAAATCTTGTAGGTAAAGGCGTATACCCGGTTGCTAGCGTCCGTTTGGTATGCACCCACAAGAAGCAGGGGGCATCTTGTGGTTTGGGTCCTACAAGACGCAGGGGGTGTCTTGTAGAAATGGTTTTGGATCTTGTTGGTATTTGATTTATTTTGTGGCTTGTTACATTAAGGATTTTGGTCGTGTGCTTTGGTATTGGTGATAGGATGCTATAACTGTGTTATTAACTGTTGTTTGTTAGACTTTTAGTCTCTGTCTCCAGTGTTGTAAGTGTGTGGAGTGTGTCTGTGGGATCTCGTGTGTGTGTGTGTGAATGTGAGATTGATAATGGAAAGTCAGCAGAGTGGAGATCTTGAAAAAGAGTCTTTTAGGGTGCATTTTGGCACACTGGAAGTAACTTGGAGGGTCTCCTGGGGGCTCGGTAAATAAGAAAACATTGGTAAAATATTGTAGCCGATGGTGGCCTCTGTATATTTTGGAAAATCAGGGAAAATGGCCTGAAAATGGAACTCTGAACTATAATACATTGTTACAATTAAAGTTGTTTTGAGGTGGCAAGGAAAATGGGATGAAGTAATGTATGCAGATATGTTTTTCACTTTAAGAAACCACGTGGAGTGAGAGACTGAATGCTGAATTAATATAGCTCCGCCAGATCCCTTAATTTTCGCTTTGGAAAAGGACAGGGAAAAACTGAAAGTTAAGATGGAGAGATGCTGTTCAGCCTGTGATATTGGGGAAAGATGTTTAAAGTTAAAAAACAGTAATCAGGAAGATAGGTTGGAAAATTATGTGTCACAGCTGCCTCTGAGAGGAGCACCCTCTGCACCTGTCCTATCTGATATTGATAGGGAGGAAGAGATTGCTGCCACTGGCAAAAAGCGGCAAATTCACATTCAGAGTTAAGAAAGGGTTAAAGAAGAAGCGCTGTTGCAGAGGCAGGCACCTGCAGCCCCTGCAGAGCAGGGTGAGCAACTGTGAGGAAAAAAAACAAAAGGGAAAACCAAGGGGGAAAGGAGGGGAGCTCGAGCAGCTCCTGTGTTTGAGCCTGGGAGGAGGGATGTCGGGCAGAGGTGGGGGAGTGAGCTCTTCTTCTGTGGAAGCGGATCGGTGTGCGTGCTGTGGGGAGTTTGGACATTGGAAGTAAGACTGCCCTGGGTGGGGGGGCAGTGCCATGGGGTGGCTCCGGTGACTGAATTGCAACTAGACTGACGGGGACCTGGGGAATCTACCCTACAAGATCCACTGGTTAAATTAAAACTAGGGACTAGAGGAAATAAAGTGGAATTTTAGCGATTACAGGAGCAAGTTATTTGGTATTAAATCAGAGAGAAAAGAACTCGTTACAGATGTGGGAGCTACTGGCCACCAGGAAAAAAAAAAAAAGGAAAAAGGAGAGAGGCATTCTTTCTGAAGCCTTTAAAGTACAAATTGGGAAAATAAATAGGAATGCATAAATTTTTATGCATGCCAAATTCTGTAAAATCTTTATTAGGGCAAGAAGCAACATTTAAAGAAGACAAAATGGAATTTAGAGTTAAAAATAATCAATTAATTGCAGTTTTGAGTTTATCTGTAATTCAGCAGAAAAGCAAACAGGAGGACCTCCCTGAAATAGAAGAAAACCTTAATCAGGTATATCTGGGAGTATGGGCATCTGAAGTTCCAGGTAAGGCGAAAAGTGCTTTGCCTCTGAAAGTGTAAATAAAAAAGGGGGGGGCTTGCTCAATTAGAATAAAACAATATCCCTTAAAATTAGAAGATCAAAGGGAATCAACAATCACTAATAAATTTTAAAATATAGATGATTAATTGAATGTGACTTGGAATATAACACTCCTATCTGGACAGTAAAGGAATATGATGGCAAAAGGTGCAGATTGGTTCAAGATCTCAGGGCAATCAACAAAAGAGCAGAGGATAGTAGGATCCAGTAGTAGCTAATTTGTAGGACTTATTGACTAAATTAAACAATAATCAGAAATGGTTTGCCATCCTGGATTTGAAGGATGCTTTCTTTTGCTTACCACTGGCTAAAGAAACCCAAAGTTATTTGCTTTTGAATGGGAAAATCCTGACAAAGGAAGGGAAACTCAATTAACTTGGGCAGTATTACCTAAAGAGTTTAAAACAGTCCAGCGATTTTTGGAAATCAGCTAGCATGAGAACTAGAATCATGGAAGCCACCTACTCAGACGGGACTCTGTTGCAATATGTGGATGACCTATTGATTGCTACAGAAAGAAAGGCAGAATGTATCCATTGGACAGTGGAATTATTAAATTTTCTGGGACTGAACGGTTATCGAATATCCAAATGAAAGGCCCAACTAATACAAACCTGAGTTTCCTACCTAGGATATGAAATAGCAGGAGGACAGACAAAACTTGGAGCTGCTAGAAAAGAAGCCATTTGTCAGACTCCATGACCGTCGACCATCAAGGAGCTGCGGGCATTCCCGGGAATGACCGGGATTCCTGGGAATGACCGGATGGGTGCAGACTTTGGATCCATGATTATTGTGTTCTGGTAAGACCACTATAAGAACTGTTGAAAGGAAACCCTCCCTCTTTAAAACGGACTGAAAAATTTAAAAACAGAGCTAATGAGAGCTGCAACTCTGTGGCTTCCGGATGTGACTAAATCCTTTAGGCTATATTCCTATGAAGAGCAGAGAATAGCTTTGGGGGTCCTTGCTCAGAAACTAGGACCATACAGAAAGGCAGTGGCATATTTTTCAAAAAACTGGCTGAAGCAAGCAAAGGTTGGCCCGGATGCCTAATGGCTCTGGCGGCGGTTGTCATGAATATTGAAGATGCTCGCAAATTCACCTTGGGACAGAAGATTACTGTGCTAGTGTCCCATGTGGTATCAGCAGTCCTGGAAAAGAAAGGAGCCCACTGGTTATCTCCTTCACGTTTTTTAAAATACCAGGCCACTCTTGTGGAACGGGATGATATAGAAATTGCGGTCACTAATGTTGTGAATCCAGCATCTTTTTTGCAGGAACAACTGACAGAACTACTAACACACAACTGCATGGCCACCATAGAGACTGTGTATTTGAGCCGACCAGACTTGAAAGAAAAAGCTCTGGAAGGTGCTGATACTTAGTTTACTGAGGTAGTAGCTTCATGAACGAAAGCAGGTGAATGAAAGGCAGGATATGCCGTTACCACCACTTCACAGGTAATAGAAGCTAAACCTTTACCTGCAAACACCTCTGCCCAGAAGGCAGAAATAATAACATTAATGAGATTCCTGGAACTGGCTGAAGATAAAAGGAAAAATATTTGGACTGATTCTAAATACGCATTTGGTGTGGTCCATGCACATGGTGCTATCTGGAAAGAGCAAGGACTTTTGAACACACAAGGGAAACAGATTAAACATGCTACAGAAATTCTACAATTACTACAAGCTGCTCAGCTACCCGAAGAAGTAGCTATTATGTACTGTAAAGGACATCAAGGTGACTCTGATCAGGAAATTGGAAACAATTTGGCCGATTTTGAAGCCAAACGAGCAGCTGAACAATCTAAAATCATGTCCTTAATCCCTGATGGCAAACTAACAATTGAGAAATCTAAACCTAGGTATTCAAAAGAGGACAGAAAATTGATTCAATATCTAAAAGGACAGGAAAATAAAGAGGGTGGGGGTTCAGATACCTGATGGGAGAATTGTAACCCCCTATAGCCAACTCTGGAAGTTAGCTCTGGAGGAACATAATAAAACTCATTGTGATAGTAACTCTTTGTATAAACACTTAAACAAACAAATTGTAGGAAGAAATCTGTATACTATAGTTCATTTAGTGGCAAAACAATGTCAGCTATGTCTTAAGAATAATCCTAAAACAGAAAATAGAAATTAAATTGGGACAATTGTGAGAGGAAGTTATCTGGGACAGCAGTGGCAAACAGATTTTTCTGAATTATCAAGAAAAGGAGGTTGTCGATATTTGTTGGTGTTAAAGGCTACTTTTTCAGGCTGGCCAGAAGCATTGCCTTGTAAGATAAATAATGCAAGACAAGTGATTAAAATATTATTTAACGAATTCATACCTCATTTTGGAGTACCAGAGGCAATTTCTTCAGACCGAGGTTAACACTTTACTGCAAAATTGTTACAAGAAATTAGGAAAAAATTTGAAATTTTTTGGCAACTACGTGATCCATACAGGCCTCAGGCCAGCGGCAAGTAGAAAAGATGAACCATCTGATTAAACAGATTAGTAAAATATCTCAGGAAACAAATTTATATTGGTACCAAGCTTTATCACTGGCTCTATTAAAAATTGGAACTAAAGACTCTAGCCCCTAACTAGAAGGGGGCAAGCACCTTAGGTGCTGTAATACCCAATTTTGCTAAACAGATTAAATAAGAGTTTAACCCTGTTATTGAACAGCACACCGCATTTCATAGTTTTGTAAGAGGGCTAATTCCAGCTTTGGGAATAAGTGAATTATAAATTATAAATATCTTAGCAACCATAGAGGAAATGGAAAATAAAAACATTGATATAATCCAGGCAGAATGAGAGAGATTTAGCTTATCTAAGGTGGTATTACAAAACCGAATGGCACTAGACATGTTATTGACATCACAAGGAGGGGTTTGTTCCATAATCAGTGAAAGTTGTTGCTCCTATATAGACCAAAGTGGCAGAATTGAAACAGATATGGAGGAAATTTGGAAAAAAACTAAGATATTTCATTAAATGGTAATGGATGACACCTCCTGGGGTTTTGAAAAAAAAAAAATATGGAAAAGGTTAACTTCATGGTTACCTGTTCTCTCCTGCTTGAGGCAACTGGTTGCAGGTATATTGGTGTTAATTATTTTAATATTGATTACTTGTGGTATGATACAATGTTCTCTCTGGTGTTGTAAATGCTATGATATATTATGAAGACTGGAAAAGGAGTGACATTAAGCACCAAGTAGAAAAGGGAAATTATTTCAAAAGACTTCTGATGGTAATGGTAATATATAAAATGTTGCAAAAGAGTTTGCAAAAGGACAGAACAAGGGGGGATTTGAAACAAGGGGGACAGAAAATCACAAAATGGTATATATAAACCTTTAGAATCAGTTTTAAGGAATGTTAAGTTTGATGGCTTTGTACCAGTAGCGATGGAAAATTACTAAAGTGCATGATAAATAGAAAAAAAATAGAGTGCAGCTAGAGAACACTCTGAGCATTCTTGTACAAGATAAACTGTTATAGTTGACAGAGTTTTAAAAAAAAAAGGCTAGAAGAACAGGACGCAGGGATTAGGAGTATCTGGGAATAGCAGGTGTCCGGGATGGGCTGCAGTTAAACTAACAGATAAGTAGGAGGATAGGAGGATTATTATGTCTCCTGTGCTAACGAACCAATTAAACTGGTATGAGCATCTACTGCGCATGCTCCAAAGGCTTCCAGAAGTGATGAAGATTGTTGGAAAAAGTAAATGACCCTCAGAGACCACCACCACAACTCTGTACGCATGCGGGGAACTTTCTGGAAAATGACGTAATGTTTTATGGCGAGGGACTATATAAGGACAGCTTGTGGAGCAACAGAGGGACACACATTAGGAGGAGCTATCCCCCGTGTCTCCCGGCGCCGCAATAAAGAATACCTGCTTCTCAGCTTGAAAACTTTGTTGGCAAGTTTGTTCCTGGAGTTTTCTACAAATCAGAGCAGAGTATAAATATTCGTGTTTTACTCTGCTGTGTTCAGACGAGAGCAGGCACCGCAGATGTTGGATTCAAATGCACTTTGAGGTAGGAAAGTGAGGTGAGACAGCAATGTGTGTCACCCCTACAATGCGCCCTGTGTGCTGAACAAGCCCAGCAACAGCAACAAATTTCAAACCTGGCTCTTTTGCTCTGGGAGCAGAGTTCAAACGTTCGTGCTTTACTGTGCTGTGCTCTGCAGATAGCAGGCACCGGAGATGTTGGAATCAAATGCACTTTGAGGTAGGAAAGTGAGGAGAGACAGCAATGTGCGTGTCACCACTGCAATGCTCCCTGTGTGCTGAACATGGCAAGAGAGATCTTTCACACAAGTTTCTTTTGCTGTGGGAGCAGACTTCAAACATTCGTGCTTTACTCTGCTTTTCTCAGACGAGAGCAGGCACCGCAGATGTTGGATTCAAATGCACTTTGAGGTAGGAAAGTGAGGTGAGACAGCAATGTGTGTGTCACCCTTGCAAAGCTCACTGGGTGCTGAAGATGCCCAGAAGACTCATTCACTCCAGGCTCTTTTCCTGTGGGAGGTTAGCTAAACCTTCGTGCTTTACTCTGCTGTGCTCAGAGGAGAGCAGGCCCCGGAGATGTTGGATTCAAATGCTCTTCGGGGTAGGAAAGTGAGGTGAGACGGGAATGTTGGTGTTACCCCTGCAATGCTCCCTGTGTGCTGAAGATGCCCAGCAACAACTTTCAAACGTTAAATTCTCCATTGAAATGGTAAGTTTTGCTTTGAAACGCTTAGTTCTGCTTTAAAACGTTAATTTCTGCATTGAAACCCTAACATATGCATTGAAACTCTAATGTCTGGTTTGAAACTCGAACTTGTGCATTGAAGAGTTAAAGATCAACATTGAAACACTAAGGGCTGCATTGAAACAGTAAGTTCTCCTTTGAAAGCTAAGTTCTGCATTGAACCAATAAGTTCTAATTTGAAAAGCTAAGTTCTGCATTGAAACGGTAAGTTCTGCATTGAAGCGCTTAATTCTGCTTTGAAACTCAAACTTGTGCATAGAAACTTTAAAGTTCTGCATAGAAAAGCTAATGTCTGGATTTAAACAATAATTTCTCATTGAAAAGCTTAGCTCCGCATTGAAGCTCTAAATTCTACATTGAAATGCTAAGTTCTGCATTGCAAGGCTAAGCTCTGCATTGAAACGCTATGTTCCACATTGAAAGTCTAAGCTCTGCATTGAAACGCTAAGTTCCGCCTTAAAATGCTAAGCTCTGCATTGAAACACTATTATCTGCATTGAAACACCAAGTTCTGCGTAGAAACGCGAAGCTCTGTTTTGAAACACTGCATTCTGATTTGAATCGTTACATTCTGCATTGAAACGGTATGTTCTTCATTGAAACCTTATGTTCTGCATTGAAAGGCTACGTTCTGCATTTAAACGCTATTATCTGCCTTGAAAGAATACATTCTGCATTGAAACATTAAGGTCTGTATTGAAAAGCTAATGTCAGAATTGAAACAATAAATTCTAATATGAAACGCTATGTTCTGCATTGAAACGCTATGTTCTGCATTGAAACGCTAAGTTCTGCATTGAAATGCTAACCTCTGCTTTGAAACACTACGTTCTGCTTTGAATCTGTACATTCTGCATTGAAACGCTAACTTCTGCATTGAAAATAAAAGTTGTGCATTGAAGCGCTAAAGTTCTACATTGGAACTCTAAGTTCTGCATTGAAAGGTTAAGTTCTGCATTGAAACGCTAAGCTCTACATTGAAACACTAATATCTGCATTGAAACGCTAAGGTCTACATTGAAACACTAATATCTGCATTGAAACGCTAAGTTCTGCATTGAAATGCTATATTCTGCATTGAACCTCTAAGCTCTGCTTTGAAACACTACGTTCTGATTTGAATCGGTATATTCAGCATTGAAACGCTATGTTCTGCTTTGAATCGCTTAGTTCTGCTTTGAAACGGGAAAGACCTGCTTTGAAAGGCTAAGGTATGCTTTGAAACACTAAGTTCTCCATTGGGTAAGTTCTGCATTGAAACGGTAAGTTCTGCATTGAAACGGTAAGTTTGGCATTGAAACGGTAAGTTCTGAATAGCAACTCGAAGCTGTGCATTGAAATGTGAAAGTTGTAATTTGTAACGCTAAGGTCTGCACTGAAAAAAAAAGTTCTGTGTTGAAATGGTAAGTCCCGCATTGAAACGTTAAGTTCTGCTTTGAAACGCTAAGTTCTGCACTGAAACGCTAATGTCTGCATTGAAACGGTACATTCAGCATTGAAAAACTAATGTTAGAATTGAAACAATAAGTTATGCATTGAAAAGCTATGTTCTGCATTGAAACGTAAAGTTCTACTTTGAAACGCTAAATTCTGCAGTCAAACGCTACTTTCTGCATAGAAATGGTACATTTGGCATTGAAACACTAAGGTCTGTATTGAAACACTAATGTCAGAATTGAAACAATATGTTCTAATTTGAAACGCTATGTTCTGCATTGAAACCTTAAGTTCTGCTTTGAAACGGCACATTCTGCATTGAAACGGTAAGTTCTGCATTGAAATGCTTAGTTCTGCTTTGAAACGGTAGAGATCCGCATTTAAAGGCTAAGTTCTCCATTTAAAAGGTACATTCTGCATTGAAACAATAAGATCTGTATTGAAACACTAAATTCTGCTTTGAAACTGTACGTTCTGCATTGAAACCGTAAGTTCTGCATTGAAACTCAAAGCTGTGCATTGAAATGTGAAATTTCTAGGTTCAAACACTAATGCCTGCATTGCAAAAAGAAGTTCTGTGTTGAAATGGTAAGTTCTGCATTGAAACACTAAGTTCTGCATTGAAACGTGTACTTCTGCTTTGAAACGCTTAGTTGTGCATTGAAACGGTAAAGATCTGCATTGAAAGGGTAAGGCATGCATTAAAACGCGAAGTTCTGCTTTGAAACTCTACGATCAGCATTGAAAGGTTAAGTTCTTCATTGAAACGCTAAGTTCTGCATTGAAACGGTAAGTACTGCATTAAAATATTGATTTCTGCATTGAAATGGTATATTCTGCATTGAAACACTAAGGTCTGTATTGAAAGGCTAATTTCTGCATTGAAGCAATAAGTTCTAATTTGAAACGCTAAGTTCCGCATTGAAAGGCTAAGTTCTGCTGTGAAACACTGATTTCTGCTTTGAAATGGTACATTCTGCATTGAAATGTTAATTCTCCATTGAAACGCTATATTCTCCATTGAAACACTAAGTTCTGCTTTGGTACTAAATTCTGCATTGAAAAGGTAAATTCTGCATTGGAACTCAAATCTGTGCATTGAAATGTGAAAGTTGTAGTTTGAAACGCTAAGGTCTGCATTGAAACTGTAAGTTCTGCATTGAAACAATAACTTCTAATTTGAAAATCTAAGTTCCACATTGAAACGCTAAGTTCTGCTGTGAAACACTTATTTCTGCTTTGAAATGGTACATTCTGCATTGTAATGCTAAATTCTCCATTGAAACACTAAGTTCTGCTTTGGTACGCAAAATTCTGCATTGAAAAGGTAAATTCTGCTTTGAAACGCTAAGTTCTGCATTAAAACTCAAATCTGTGCATTAAAATTTGAAAGTTGTAGTTTGAAACGCTAAGGTCTGCATTGAAACTGTAAGTTCTGCATTGAAATGGTAGGTTCTCACTTGAAACGCAAGGCTCTGAATTGAAATGCTAAGCTCTGCATTGAAACACAAAGTTCTGCATTGAAATGCTACGTCTTCTTTGGAATGGTAAAGATCTGCATTGAAATTCAAAGTTGTGCGTTGAAGTTCTACATTAAAACGTGTAGTTCTGCTTTGAAACGGTAAGATCTGCATTGAAACGCTAAGATCTGCATTGAAACGGTAAGATCTGCATTGCAACGCTAAGCTCTGCATTGAAACACTACGTTCTGATTTGAAACACTAAGTTGTGCATTGAAATAAGTTCTCCTTTGAAAAGCTAAGTTATGCATTGAAACGCTAATATCTGCATTGAAACTCTTAGTTCTGCTTTGAAATTCAAACCTGCGCATTGAAATGTTAAAGATCTACATTAAAACACTAAGGTCTGCATTGAAACAATAAGTTCTCCTTTGAAAAGCTAAGTTCTGCATTGAACCAGTAAGTTCTGCATTGAAGCGCTAATTTCTGCATTGAAACTCTAATGTGTGCATTGAAACAATAAGTTCTAATTTGATCTATATAGCTTTCACTGATCATGGAACAAACCCCTCCTTGTGAAGCCAGTAATATGTCTAGAGCCATTTAGTTTTGTAATACCACTTTAGATAGGCTAGTTATCTCTTTTTCTTCCGCTTGGATTACATCAATGGTTTTACTTTCAATTTCCTCTATAGTTGCTGAGGTATTTACGATCGCCTTCTTTAATTCACTTACTCCTACAAAACTATGAAATGCGGTGCTTCGTTCAGCAATAGGGTTAAACCCTCGCTTAATCCGTTTAGCAAAACTTCTAATCCAGGTCCCAGAAGGATACATGTCAATAATAGTAAGATTGGGTGTCAGAGCACCTAAGGTGCATGCCCCCTTCCTGTTTGGGGGTAAAGTCTTAGAAGCATTTTCTCCACATAACCAATACCATCCTTTCCCTTTAGGAACGGGCCACCACTGAACTGAACATTATACTGGGGGAGCTCCCATGTGCCGAAAACAGGGGGTACCTGGGTCCCAGGGCACCCTGAGTCGCTCTTGGGTGAGCAAGGTTCTCTCAGGGTGGAGATGTGTTGAGGAGAAGAGTTTGGGGGCTCAGAGGGGATTTGGCCATTGGGTGGGATCCCGAAAGCTCCCCAGGGTGGTGCAGGGATTTGGGGAACACCCCGTATCCTAAAACCAGGGGTTACACTTGTCCCAGGGTACCCCGACTCTTCAGTGCCCCTGTTGGCCCGTGGCAATAAATGGGGGGGATTTGGGGTTCAGAAGGGAACTGGAGGTTTGGGAGGATTTGGAGGTTCATGGGAATGTGCCCAAGCTCTGCAGGGGACAGAATAATCTGGGGGACCAATGGAGCCCTCAAAAAGGGGCTACAGCCACCAGAGACCACCCCAGAGATCATTGGGGAGGGGAGTAGTGGAGATATGGGGGACCTGACAGGTTTTGGGTGTGCAGCTGGGTGGTTCTCCCTAAACCTTACCTGTGAGGATGCTGGCGATGAGATCATCCCTCTGCCCGGGGGGGGGGTGAATGTAAGGGGGGGTTCCTGGGAGCTGGGGTGACCCTTGCACTCCCCCAGGCACTGACAGGGAGGTACAAGTTCTCCTGCCCTGCCACCTTCTCAGCACCTCTGACGCCAGCAGCTCCTGCACACACAAGGCTCCTGCATTGCCCCCAGCACCTCTGCACGCAGAGGTGAGCTCCAAGCACATGAACAAGCCCAGTGCCTCCTCCTCACCCATCCCCTGCTCCTACAGCTGGGATGGCACCAGCACACCTCCTGACAGCTTCACAGCACACACCCACAATGTGTTTCAAGCCAACGCGAAAACAGAATTGCAAAGTCAAAGAACATGTACCGGGATGCGCAGGGCAGCCACGGGAGATGCAGCCTCCCGAGGGAAGGGGTCTCCTCTGCACCGGTTACTGCAGGGCTCTCGTTCCTTAAATCACACACGCTTACCGCGGAGCCCCGTCAAAATGGGCAAATCCACAGTGACCGCCATGGCTTTGTTATGGCGGCAGCATCATGCCCATGGCCACTGGGCACCCAGGGGTGCTCCGGCAGTCTCTGCGGGGGGACCAGCCTCTGCCCAGCCGGCTCAGGGAGGTCCCTCACGGGCTGCTCTTCCTCAGTGCCTTTGGTCCGGAGGTGGAGCATGCGAGGGGTCACAGCTCAACCTGGGCAATGGAACAGGGCGTCACGGCCACCTACAAGAAGTGGGGAGTGACCGACATTCACACAGCAGAGAATCCTGGAATCGCAGACTGGGCTGGGCTGGAAGGGACCTCAAAGCTCATCCAGCTCCAGCCCCTGCCACAGGCAGGGACACCTTCCACTAGAGCAGTTTGCTCCAAGCCCTTGTGTCCAACCCGGCCTTGAGCACTGCCGCAGATGGGGCAGCCACAGCTTCTCTGGGCAAAAGTCTGCCACTGTCTCACTACCCTCAACGCGAGTCATATTTTCTTAATATGAAATGAAATAAATTAAATTATATCCTGTTTCCACTTGGAACCAGACCAAGTGGAAAGTGAGGAGAGACAGCAATGCGTGTGTCACCCCTGCAATGTGCCCTGTGTGCTGAACATGCCCAGCATCAACTTTTACACCTGGCTCTTTTGCTGTGGGAGCAGACTTCAAACGTTCGTGCTTTACTCTGCTGTGCTCAGACGAGAGCAGGCACCGCAGATGTTGGATTCAAATGCACTTTGAAGTTGGAAAGTGAGGTGAGACAGCAATGTGTGTGTCACCCTTGCAAAGCTCACTGGGTGCTGAAGATGCCCAGAAGACTCATTCACTCCAGGCTCTTTTCCTTTGGGAGATTAGCTAAACCTTCGCGCTTTACTCTGCTGTGCTCTGCAGATTGCAGGCCCTGGAGATGTTGGATTCAAATGCTCTTCGGGGTAGGAAAGTGAGGTGAGACAGGAATGTTGGTGTCACCCCTGCAATGCTCCCTCTGTACTGAAGATGCCCAGCTACAACTTTCTAACGTGGCTCTTTTCCTGTGGGAGCTGAAACAAGGGGGACAGAAAATCACAAATTGGAATGTATAAACCTTTAGAATCAGTTTTAAGTAATGTTAATTTTGATGGCTTTGTACCAGTAGCGATGGAAAATTACTGAAGTGCATGATACATAGAAAAAAAAAAGAGTGCAGCTAGAGAACACTCTGAGCATTCTTGTACAAGATAAACTGTTATAGTTGACAGAGTTTTAAGAAAAACAGGCTAGAAGAACAGGACGCAGGGATTAGGAGTATCTGGGAATAGCAGGTGTCCAGGATGGGCTGCTGTTAAACTAACTGATAAGTAGGAGGATAGGAGGTCTCCTGTGCTAACGAACCAATTAAACTGGTATGAGCATCTACTGCGCATGCTCCAAAGGCTGCCAGAAGTGATGAAGATTGTTGGAAGAAGTAAACGACCCTCAGAGACCACCTGTACGCACGCGGGATAGCTTTCTGGAAAATGACGTAATGTATATATGCCCAGGACTATATAAGGACAGCTTGTGGAGCAACAGAGGGACACACGTTAGGAGGAGCTATCCCCCGTGTCTCCCGGCGCCGCAATAAAGAACACCTGCTTGTCAGCTTGAAAACCTTGTTGGCAAGTTTGTTCCTGGAGTTTTCTCCGAATCAATCTGGCGGCCCAGGTGGGACCCTCTCTGCTCGGCTGCAGGACCCGCTGAGGACAGGGCTCCCTAGGGCCCTCGGGAATTTTTCCCGGAGGGACCCCTCGACTCATTCGGATCACTGCAGGAGCAGACAAGGACCATCTTCATCAAAGGTATTCTTTTCTTTTGTGTGGTCTGTAAGGTGCAGGGAGCATCTTGCATAAAGACTGCATTGGTAATTGGGTTGGTTTGGTAAGCGCACGCAAGGTTTGGAAGCCTTCCATAAATCGAGGTAGGAAATCTTGTAGGTAAAGGCGTATACCCGGTTGCTAGCGTCCGTTTGGTATGCACCCACAAGAAGCAGGGGGCATCTTGTGGTTTGGGTCCTACAAGACGCAGGGGGTGTCTTGTAGAAATGGTTTTGGATCTTGTTGGTATTTGATTTATTTTGTGGCTTGTTACATTAAGGATTTTGGTCGTGTGCTTTGGTATTGGTGATAGGATGCTATAACTGTGTTATTAACTGTTGTTTGTTAGACTTTTAGTCTCTGTCTCCAGTGTTGTAAGTGTGTGGAGTGTGTCTGTGGGATCTCGTGTGTGTGTGTGTGAATGTGAGATTGATAATGGAAAGTCAGCAGAGTGGAGATCTTGAAAAAGAGTCTTTTAGGGTGCATTTTGGCACACTGGAAGTAACTTGGAGGGTCTCCTGGGGGCTCGGTAAATAAGAAAACATTGGTAAAATATTGTAGCCGATGGTGGCCTCTGTATATTTTGGAAAATCAGGGAAAATGGCCTGAAAATGGAACTCTGAACTATAATACATTGTTACAATTAAAGTTGTTTTGAGGTGGCAAGGAAAATGGGATGAAGTAATGTATGCAGATATGTTTTTCACTTTAAGAAACCACGTGGAGTGAGAGACTGAATGCTGAATTAATATAGCTCCGCCAGATCCCTTAATTTTCGCTTTGGAAAAGGACAGGGAAAAACTGAAAGTTAAGATGGAGAGATGCTGTTCAGCCTGTGATATTGGGGAAAGATGTTTAAAGTTAAAAAACAGTAATCAGGAAGATAGGTTGGAAAATTATGTGTCACAGCTGCCTCTGAGAGGAGCACCCTCTGCACCTGTCCTATCTGATATTGATAGGGAGGAAGAGATTGCTGCCACTGGCAAAAAGCGGCAAATTCACATTCAGAGTTAAGAAAGGGTTAAAGAAGAAGCGCTGTTGCAGAGGCAGGCACCTGCAGCCCCTGCAGAGCAGGGTGAGCAACTGTGAGGAAAAAAAACAAAAGGGAAAACCAAGGGGGAAAGGAGGGGAGCTCGAGCAGCTCCTGTGTTTGAGCCTGGGAGGAGGGATGTCGGGCAGAGGTGGGGGAGTGAGCTCTTCTTCTGTGGAAGCGGATCGGTGTGCGTGCTGTGGGGAGTTTGGACATTGGAAGTAAGACTGCCCTGGGTGGGGGGGCAGTGCCATGGGGTGGCTCCGGTGACTGAATTGCAACTAGACTGACGGGGACCTGGGGAATCTACCCTACAAGATCCACTGGTTAAATTAAAACTAGGGACTAGAGGAAATAAAGTGGAATTTTAGCGATTACAGGAGCAAGTTATTTGGTATTAAATCAGAGAGAAAAGAACTCGTTACAGATGTGGGAGCTACTGGCCACCAGGAAAAAAAAAAAAAGGAAAAAGGAGAGAGGCATTCTTTCTGAAGCCTTTAAAGTACAAATTGGGAAAATAAATAGGAATGCATAAATTTTTATGCATGCCAAATTCTGTAAAATCTTTATTAGGGCAAGAAGCAACATTTAAAGAAGACAAAATGGAATTTAGAGTTAAAAATAATCAATTAATTGCAGTTTTGAGTTTATCTGTAATTCAGCAGAAAAGCAAACAGGAGGACCTCCCTGAAATAGAAGAAAACCTTAATCAGGTATATCTGGGAGTATGGGCATCTGAAGTTCCAGGTAAGGCGAAAAGTGCTTTGCCTCTGAAAGTGTAAATAAAAAAGGGGGGGGCTTGCTCAATTAGAATAAAACAATATCCCTTAAAATTAGAAGATCAAAGGGAATCAACAATCACTAATAAATTTTAAAATATAGATGATTAATTGAATGTGACTTGGAATATAACACTCCTATCTGGACAGTAAAGGAATATGATGGCAAAAGGTGCAGATTGGTTCAAGATCTCAGGGCAATCAACAAAAGAGCAGAGGATAGTAGGATCCAGTAGTAGCTAATTTGTAGGACTTATTGACTAAATTAAACAATAATCAGAAATGGTTTGCCATCCTGGATTTGAAGGATGCTTTCTTTTGCTTACCACTGGCTAAAGAAACCCAAAGTTATTTGCTTTTGAATGGGAAAATCCTGACAAAGGAAGGGAAACTCAATTAACTTGGGCAGTATTACCTAAAGAGTTTAAAACAGTCCAGCGATTTTTGGAAATCAGCTAGCATGAGAACTAGAATCATGGAAGCCACCTACTCAGACGGGACTCTGTTGCAATATGTGGATGACCTATTGATTGCTACAGAAAGAAAGGCAGAATGTATCCATTGGACAGTGGAATTATTAAATTTTCTGGGACTGAACGGTTATCGAATATCCAAATGAAAGGCCCAACTAATACAAACCTGAGTTTCCTACCTAGGATATGAAATAGCAGGAGGACAGACAGAACTTGGAGCTGCTAGAAAAGAAGCCATTTGTCAGACTCCATGACCGTCGACCATCAAGGAGCTGCGGGCATTCCCGGGAATGACCGGGATTCCTGGGAATGACCGGATGGGTGCAGACTTTGGATCCATGATTATTGTGTTCTGGTAAGACCACTATAAGAACTGTTGAAAGGAAACCCTCCCTCTTTAAAACGGACTGAAAAATTTAAAAACAGAGCTAATGAGAGCTGCAACTCTGTGGCTTCCGGATGTGACTAAATCCTTTAGGCTATATTCCTATGAAGAGCAGAGAATAGCTTTGGGGGTCCTTGCTCAGAAACTAGGACCATACAGAAAGGCAGTGGCATATTTTTCAAAAAACTGGCTGAAGCAAGCAAAGGTTGGCCCGGATGCCTAATGGCTCTGGCGGCGGTTGTCATGAATATTGAAGATGCTCGCAAATTCACCTTGGGACAGAAGATTACTGTGCTAGTGTCCCATGTGGTATCAGCAGTCCTGGAAAAGAAAGGAGCCCACTGGTTATCTCCTTCACGTTTTTTAAAATACCAGGCCACTCTTGTGGAACGGGATGATATAGAAATTGCGGTCACTAATGTTGTGAATCCAGCATCTTTTTTGCAGGAACAACTGACAGAACTACTAACACACAACTGCATGGCCACCATAGAGACTGTGTATTTGAGCCGACCAGACTTGAAAGAAAAAGCTCTGGAAGGTGCTGATACTTAGTTTACTGAGGTAGTAGCTTCATGAACGAAAGCAGGTGAATGAAAGGCAGGATATGCCGTTACCACCACTTCACAGGTAATAGAAGCTAAACCTTTACCTGCAAACACCTCTGCCCAGAAGGCAGAAATAATAACATTAATGAGATTCCTGGAACTGGCTGAAGATAAAAGGAAAAATATTTGGACTGATTCTAAATACGCATTTGGTGTGGTCCATGCACATGGTGCTATCTGGAAAGAGCAAGGACTTTTGAACACACAAGGGAAACAGATTAAACATGCTACAGAAATTCTACAATTACTACAAGCTGCTCAGCTACCCGAAGAAGTAGCTATTATGTACTGTAAAGGACATCAAGGTGACTCTGATCAGGAAATTGGAAACAATTTGGCCGATTTTGAAGCCAAACGAGCAGCTGAACAATCTAAAATCATGTCCTTAATCCCTGATGGCAAACTAACAATTGAGAAATCTAAACCTAGGTATTCAAAAGAGGACAGAAAATTGATTCAATATCTAAAAGGACAGGAAAATAAAGAGGGTGGGGGTTCAGATACCTGATGGGAGAATTGTAACCCCCTATAGCCAACTCTGGAAGTTAGCTCTGGAGGAACATAATAAAACTCATTGTGATAGTAACTCTTTGTATAAACACTTAAACAAACAAATTGTAGGAAGAAATCTGTATACTATAGTTCATTTAGTGGCAAAACAATGTCAGCTATGTCTTAAGAATAATCCTAAAACAGAAAATAGAAATTAAATTGGGACAATTGTGAGAGGAAGTTATCTGGGACAGCAGTGGCAAACAGATTTTTCTGAATTATCAAGAAAAGGAGGTTGTCGATATTTGTTGGTGTTAAAGGCTACTTTTTCAGGCTGGCCAGAAGCATTGCCTTGTAAGATAAATAATGCAAGACAAGTGATTAAAATATTATTTAACGAATTCATACCTCATTTTGGAGTACCAGAGGCAATTTCTTCAGACCGAGGTTAACACTTTACTGCAAAATTGTTACAAGAAATTAGGAAAAAATTTGAAATTTTTTGGCAACTACGTGATCCATACAGGCCTCAGGCCAGCGGCAAGTAGAAAAGATGAACCATCTGATTAAACAGATTAGTAAAATATCTCAGGAAACAAATTTATATTGGTACCAAGCTTTATCACTGGCTCTATTAAAAATTGGAACTAAAGACTCTAGCCCCTAACTAGAAGGGGGCAAGCACCTTAGGTGCTGTAATACCCAATTTTGCTAAACAGATTAAATAAGAGTTTAACCCTGTTATTGAACAGCACACCGCATTTCATAGTTTTGTAAGAGGGCTAATTCCAGCTTTGGGAATAAGTGAATTATAAATTATAAATATCTTAGCAACCATAGAGGAAATGGAAAATAAAAACATTGATATAATCCAGGCAGAATGAGAGAGATTTAGCTTATCTAAGGTGGTATTACAA
>NW_027069119.1:0-31350 GCF_037157495.1 Lathamus discolor | reverse complement strand
TTGCCACCGCCACCATCTCCTTGCTGCACCATCCTCCCAGGGCCATGCACTGCGGGACCCCCAAAAGAGCTCTTTTCTCCCCCAAAAGCCCCATCCTGAGCTTCAAAACCCAAGGGGGTTCCCTCCTCCTTCTCTCTGCAGATCTGGCAGTTCGGTGAGTGGCTGGACGTGGTGGTAGATGATTACCTGCCCACCAAGGATGGGAAGCTGCTGTTCGTGCACTCGGCCGAGGGCAGTGAGTTCTGGAGCGCGCTGCTGGAGAAAGCCTATGCCAAGTGCGTCCCCTTCCTCCTCTTCCTCCTCGTTTTGGGTTGAATACCTCCTGGAACGGTGCAATCCTGCAGGGTGAACGGCTGCTACGAGGCGCTCTCAGGTGGCAGCACCTCGGAGGGCTTTGAGGACTTCACCGGCGGTGTGACGGAGTGGTACGACCTTCGCAAGCCCCCCGCGGACCTCTACCGGATCATCCTCAAGGCGCTGGAACGCGGCTCCCTGCTCGGCTGCTCCATCGACGTGAGGGGCCTTGCTTTGGGGCCAAAACAGCACCTTTTGGGGCTCCTTCCTCCACCACCGGCCCGGCAAGGCGGTAACACCACCGCCGTGTTGCCCTGCAGATAACAAGCGCCTTCGACATGGAGGCGGTGACGTTCAAGAAGCTGGTGAAGGGACACGCGTACTCGGTGACGGGAGCCAAGCAGGTGAGAGGCAACACTGTTTTGGGGTGAAAAATGGCAGTTGTGGGGTCAAGGGGCTTGATGGTGCCGTTCACAGATCAACTACCGCGGGCAGTCCCTGGGCCTGATCCGTATGCGCAATCCCTGGGGAGAAGTGGAGTGGACGGGAGCGTGGAGCGATAGGTGAGGACCCAGCTGGGGCTCTGTTAGTGGTAACACCATGGGTTGGCCCTGGGATGATTTCTGTTTGCCGCCGGCAGCTCATCCGAGTGGAACGCGGTGGAGCCAGCGCTACGGCAGCAGCTGATGGTCAGGATGGAGGACGGGGAATTCTGGTAAGCAATGAGGGATGAAGAAAAACCCCACCACCTTTTCCTGACCGTTTCATGCCAGAAAAAGAGGAAAAACCTTGCGCTCCCACCCTCCGGTCCTTCCTCTTCCTGTAGGATGTCCTTCCGGGATTTCCTGCGGGAATTCACCCGCCTGGAGATCTGTAACCTCACCCCGGACGCTCTCCAATCCCGCAAATTCCGCAAGTGGAACACGCGCCTCTATGACGGGACATGGCGTCGTGGCAGCACAGCCGGCGGCTGTAGGAACTACCCTGGTAGGCACTGTTGGTGAGGAGTTTCACCCCAAACCCACTGGTTTTGGCATCGATTTAATCTCTTTTGGCTCTTTTTCCAGCCACTTTCTGGATAAACCCACAGTTCAAGATCCAGCTGGAAGAGGTGGATGACACCGGGGATGAGGATGGTGGGCGCGAGCCTGGCTGCAGCTTCCTCCTGGCACTGATGCAGAAGAACCGGCGCCGCGAGCGCCGCTACGGCAAGGACATGGAGACCATCGGGTTCGCTGTCTATGAGGTACTGGTGTCAACCAAAGCCAACTGGCATCAGTTGGCATCAACTGGCATCAACTGAGGTCAGTTGGCATCAGAGTAAGATGACATCTATTGGCATCACCTGGTGTCAACAAACATCAACCAGTGTCAGTTGGTGTCTCCTGATGTCAACTGGTGTCCACCAATGTCAGTTGGTGTCTACTGATGTCAACTGGTGTCCACCAATGTCAGTTGGTGTCTACTGATGTCAACTGGTGTCCACCAATGTCAGTTGGTGTCTACTGATGTCAGCTGGTGTCAACCAGTGTCAGTTGGTGTCTCCTGATGTCAACTGGTGTCAACCAGTGTCAGTTGGTGTTTACTGATGTCAACTGGTGTCAACCAGTGTCAGTTGGTGTCTACTGATGTCAACTGGTGTCCACCAATGTCAGTTGGTGTCTACTGATGTCAACTGGTGTCAACCAGTGTCAGTTGGTGTCTACTGATGTCAACTGGTGTCCACCAATGTCAGTTGGTGTCTACTGATGTCAACTGGTGTCCACCAATGTCAGTTGGTGTCTACTGATGTCAACTGGTGTCAACCAATGTCAGTTGGTGTCTACTGATGTCAACTGGTGTCAACCAGTTGTCAGTTGGTGTCTACTGATGTCAACCGGTGTCAACCGCATGCCCTCAACCTCTGCTCTCCTCTCCCTCCAGGTTCCTCCCGAGGTGGGTACATCAATGCTACCAACACCGAACCAGGCAGCACCGGAGGGTGTTTTTTGGGGGCTGGGCGGGTGTTATTTCAGGTGTCGCATTGGGAACCCCGTTCCATTCCCTTCCGGCAGCACGTGGGGAAGTCGGGCGTGCACCTCAAGCGGGATTTCTTCCTGGCCAACGCCTCGCGCGCCCGCTCGGAGCAATTCATCAACCTGCGGGAGGTGAGCACGCGGTTCCGGCTCCCGCCGGGCGAGTACATCGTGGTACCCTCCACCTTCGAGCCCAACAAGGAGGGAGACTTCGTCCTCCGCGTCTTCTCCGAGAAGAAAGCCGGCACCGAGTGAGTGGGAGACGCCTCCCGAGTGCTGATGAAGCCCCCGGCCGGCTCCGGAAGCCAAACACCTCTTTGTTATCTCCGCAGGGAAATGGATGACAAGATCCAAGCGATGCTCCCGGATGAGGTGAGTGGAGCCGGCCGCTGTGCGGTGCCGTGGTGCTGCCTCTTTACCAAAACAGCCTTTTTCTCCCTCAGAAAGTGCTCTCCGAAAGTGAAATCGATGACAACTTCAAGGCGCTCTTCAAGCAGTTGGCTGGACCGGTAAGCGCCGTGACGGTGACACCGGTGGTGGTTGGGATGCGGTTCAATGGAGAACACCCCATCTCCTTCCTCCTCGTAGGACATGGAGATCAGCGTCACCGAGCTTCAGACCATCCTCAACCGCATCATTGGCAAACGTGAGCCGCCGGGGCGGGATCTTGGGATTCACCGGGAAGACGAGTGGAAAACCCTCTTCGGTTGGGGTCAAACTCATTCCTTCAAGTAACCACCGGCTGATTTCCAGATAAGGATCTCCGGACGAAAGGCTTCAGCACCGAGTCCTGCCGCAGCATGGTCAACCTCATGGATGTATCCACCACCCCTGGCCATGGGGTTGATTTTGGGGGTGCAACACCCTCACCCCATTCCCCATGGATCCCCCATTCCCTATGGATCCCTCGTTTTCCTTAACGCCTCCACCCTGCAGAAAGACGGCAGCGGGAAGCTGGGATTGGTGGAGTTCAATGTGTTGTGGAACCGGATTCGCAACTACCTGGTGGGTCCGGGGTGGGGGGGGAATTCCAAGGGGGATGAGGCTGGGATTTGGGGGTGTCCCCCCTCCTGGTGACCCCTTGCTGTGTGTTTTGGGGGGCACAGACCATCTTCCGCAAGTTCGACCTGGATAAATCCGGGAGCATGAGCAGCTACGAGATGCGGATGGCACTGGAAGCGGCTGGTACGTCCCGGGATTCCTGGCGGAATTCCCACCTTCCTTCCAGTGGTTTTAAGTTCATTTTATGGATGATTTGATGCCCCAAAGGGTATAAATTGAGCAAGAAGCTCCACGAGTTGATCATCACCCGCTACGCGGAGCCCGACCTCGCCATCGACTTCGACAACTTTGTCTGCTGCCTCGTGCGCCTGGAGACCATGTTCCGTGAGCGCCATTCCCACCCCTCAGGAACAGGGAAAAAAGGGGGAAAACCAGGATTGACAGGATTTATTCCCTTACTTTTCTCATTCGGTTCCATGGGAAAACCCCGTGGGAGTTGAGGGAAAGTGGGGAAAAGTGCAAAAAAAGCAGGATTTAAGTTCCAAAGTCAGAAACACCCTGCCCAGAATTTCCTCTTAAATTCCATTTTCCGGCTTTTCCAGTTTAACCCAGTTGGGTTTCGGACTTTGTAATGGGAAAAAAAGTGGGTTTTCCAACTTTCCCTCCTGAAACCTCCTGTTATTTGCACTTTTTCCTGTTCAACACTCTGGAGTTTCCAATTCTCCCCTTCAGCTCCTTTGGAGTTTTCCCAGCTTCTCCCAGAACTTAACTTTTTCATGGAATTGAACAGGAAAAGTGTGAGAAAACGCCACAGCAAAAGTGCTTTTTTCCAAATTTCCCCTTAAATTCTGGGTTTTTTTCCTGACATCTCCTTAAATCCTGTTTTTTTTCCCCAACTTTCCCCTTAAGTCATTCCCTTTTTTCTATTTCCCCCCTTAAATCCTGCTGGGTTTTCCCGTATTTTCCCCTAAATCCTATTTCTTCCCAGCTTCTCCCCTTAAGTCCTTCCTCGTTTTCCTGTTTTTTTCCCCTTGAATCCTGCCTTGGTTTCTAACTTTTCCCCTTAAATCCTGCTCTGTTTTTCTAATTTCCTTCCTTAAATCCTGCTGGGTTTTCCCAGCTTTTCCCCTTAAATCTTGTTTTATTCCCCTTAAATCCTGTTTTTACCCAGCTTTTCCCCTTAAATCCCACCCCATTCCGCACTTTTCCCACCGAGTCACCTCCTGTTCCCTCCTGCAGGGTTCTTCCAAGCAATGGACGTAGACCAGGACGGTGTTGTCACTTTCGACTTGCTGCAGGTACTGGCAGGTGCTGACACCCCACAGCACAGCACCACCCCACAACAACACCCTACAACACCCCTTAACACCCCCAACAACACCCCAATACCACCCTACAAACACCCTTCAACACCCCCAACAACACCCCACAGCACCCCACAGCACCCCAATGCCACCTGCAAACACCTTTCAACACTCCCAACAAACCCCCCCAGCACCTCACAACACCCCAATGCCACCCTACAAACACCCTTCAACACCTCCAACTGCACCCCACTACACCCCTCAACAACACCTCTCAACAGCACCCCACTACATCCCCCAACAATGCCCCACAACACCCCAATACCACCCTACAAACACCCTTCAACACCCCCAACAAACCCCCCCAGCACCCCACAACACCCCAATACCATCCTACAAACAACCTTCAACACTCCCAACGCCACCCCAACGCCAACCTGCAAACACCCTTCAACAACCCCAACAGCACCCCAACAACACCCCCCAACACCACCCCTCAACACCCCCAACAACACCCCCCAACAATACCTCTCAACAGCACCCCACTGCACCCCCATACCACCCTACAAACACCCTTCAACACCCCCAGCAAAACCCCTCAGCACCCCAATACCATCCTACAAACACCCTTCAACACTCCCAACGCCACCCCAACGCCAACCTGCAAACACCCTTCAACACCCCCAACCGCACCCAACAACACCCCCAACAACACCCCTCAACAGCACCCCTCAACACCCCCCAACAATACCTCTCAACAGCACCCCACTACACCCCACAACACCCCCACACCACCCTACAAACACCCTTCAACACCCCCAACAAAACCCCCCAGCACCCCACAACACCCCAATACCACCCTACAAACACCCTTCAACACCCCCAACAGCACCCCACCAACACCTCCCATTAATACCCCCCAACAACACCCTTCAACACCCCCCAACACCCTCCAGCACCCTCCTCAACCCTCCTCTTCCTCACAGTGGCTCCAGCTCACCATGTTCGCCTGAGCAGACCCCAAGTGCCTTCCCAGCGGGAACCACCGGCATCACCGCGCTGGATTTTCCTTCTTTTTTGGCTTTTTCCTCGTTTCCCAGCACAAGAAGGGTGTTTTTTTGCGGGGTGTGGGGTGCGTGAGGCACCACAATCACCCCCAAACCGGGATACCAGGACACCCGGTCACGCTTTGCCAAGGAAACGCTCCTTCCCCGCCTCTGCATGGAAGTTTTGGGGGAAATTCCCAAGGTTTTGGTGCTGCTTCAGATAGCGGAAGGAGCCGGAGGGGGGGTCACCGGGTGTTGGGACCCCCCAGCACGACCGCCATTGCTTCCCGCTTCTGCTTCCGACAGGGATCTTCCACCTCCAACAGGGATCTTCTGCTTCCCCGGTGCCAAAATAGTGGTTTTTTACAATATAAATTAAAATCAAGGGATAAAATTCCAAGGAATGATTATTAAAGTGGTTTTCCCGCTGCTCCTTCCCCCTCATCCAGCTCTACCGCAGGGCAAATCCCACCATTCCCGCTCCGACTCGCCGGGAGCCGAGGAGAAGCCAATGGCACGTTTCCACCCAGGTGCCAGAATGTCTGTTTAGGGATTATGTTGGGATTTTGTAGGGATATTTGGGATCCTGTCAGGTATAGGGGTGGATCCTGTCAGGGATGGATCCTGTTGGGATAGGGGTGGGTCCTGTCAGGGATGGATCCTGTCGGGATAGGGATGGGTCCTGTCATGGATGGATCCTGTTGGGATAGGGATGGGTCCTGTCAGGGATGGATCCTGGCATGGATGGGGATGGATCCTGTTGGGATAGGGATGGGTTCTGTCAGGGATGGATCCTGGCATGGATGGGGATGGATCCTGTTGGGATAGGGACGGGTCCTGTCAGGGATGGATTCTGTCAGGGATGGATCCTGTTGGGATAGGGGTGGGTCCTGTCAGGGATGGATCCTGGCATGGATGGGGATGGATCCTGTCAGGATAGGGATGGGTTCTGTCAGGGATGGATCCTGGCATGGGTGGGGATGGATCCTGTAAAGGAAGGGGATGCATTCTGTCGGAATAGGGATGGGTTCTGTCAGGTGCTATGGATCCTGTTGGGATAGGGATGGGTTCTGTCAGGGATGGATCCTGGTATGGATGGGGATGGATCCTGTTGGGATAGGGGTGGGTCCTGTCAGGGATGGATCCTGTTGGGATAGGGACGGGTTCTGTCAGGGATGGATCCTGTTGGGATAGGGGTGGGTCCTGTCAGGGATGGGTCCTGTCAGGGATGGATCCTGTCGGGATAGGGATGGGTCCTGTCAGGGATGGGTCCTGTCAGGGATAGATCCTGTCGGGATAGGGATGGGTCCTGTCAGGGATGGATCCTGTTGGGATAGGGGTGGGTCCTGTCAGGGATGGATCCTGTCGGGATAGGGATGGGTCCTGTCAGGGATGGATCCTGTTGGGATAGGGATGGGTTCTGTCAGGGATGGATCCTGTTGGGATAGGGATGGGTCCTGTCAGGGATGGGTCCTGTCAGGGATGGATCCTGTTGGGATAGGGACGGGTTCTGTCAGGGATGGATCCTGTTGGGATAGGGATGGGTCCTGTCAGGGATGGGTCCTGTCAGGGATGGATCCTGTCGGGATAGGGATGGATCCTGTCAGGGATGGGTCCTGTCAGGGATGGATCCTGTCGGGATAGGGATGGATCCTGTCAGGGATGGATCCTGTCGGGATAGGGATGGGTCCTGTCAGGGATGGGTCCTGTTGGGATAGGGGTGGGTCCTGTCAGGGATGGATCCTGTCAGGGATAAGGTCGAATCCTATCAGGGATGGATCCTGTGGGATCTGCAAAGGGAACCCCCGGAGGATGGAAAGTTCCCGCCTTTTTCCTCCTTTCCCGCGGAGCGGGGCAGTAGGGGTTGCCCCAGCCACGCCCCCTCCCCGCCTGCACCCTCCGATTGGTCTGTTCACTCCCTTAATCTGCATAACCCCTCCTCTCCCTCACAGCGCGGCACCGCCTCTTTCCTTATAAGGCATGGCTCCACCCTCCTTCCCCCTCTGCCGTTAAGCGCGGCAGTGTCGCGCCCGCGCGGGCTTTTCGGTACCGGCATGGCGGAGCAGGAGCTACCGGAGGAAGCGGAGCCGGTGTCGGCCGAGGCGGTGCTGAGGGAGCTGCGGTTGTTCGAGCTGTGCTGCCGGGACGAGGACGTCCCCGCCAGGCGTGAGGACACCGGGGAGGGGGTGGCCGGGGGGGCAGGGGAGGTGTTGGAGCAGGCTCAGGTACCTTCCGGGGGTGTCAAGGGGCGTGTTTAAGGGAGGTTTGGGTGGCTGTGGGGTGACAGGGGAGGTATCTGAGGGGGTAAGGGAGGTTTAAAGGTGCTATGGAGGTATCTGGGGGGGTAATGGAGGTTTAAAGGTGCCATGGAGGTATCTGGGGGGGTAATGGAGGTTTAAAGGTGCTATGGAGGTATTTGGGGGGGGGTAATGGATGTTTAAAGGTGTTATGGGGGTAGTGGAGGTTTAAAGGTGCTATGGGAGTATTTGAGGGGGTAGTGGAGGTTTAAAGGTGCTATGGGGGTATTTGAGGGGGTAATGGAGGTTTAAAGGTGCCATGGAGATATTTATGGGGGTAGTGGAGGTATTTGCGGGGTTAATGGAGATTTAAAGGTGCTATGGGGGTATTTGAGGGGGGTAATGGAGGTTTAAAGGTGCCATGGAGGTATTTGGGGGGGTAATGGAGCTTTAAAGGTGCCATGGAGGTATTTGGGGGGGTAATGGATGTTTAAAGGTACCATGGAGGTATTTGAGGGGGTAATGGAGGTTTAAAGGTGCCATGGAGGTATTTGGGGGGGTAATGGAGGTATTTGGGGGGGTAATGGAGGTATTTGGGGGGGGTAATGGAGGTTTAAAGGTGCTATGGGGGTATTTGAGGGGGGTAATGGAGGTTTAAAGGTGCTATGGGGGTATTTGAGGGGGGTAATGGAGGCTTGAAGGTGCTATGGAGGTATTTGGGGGGGTAATGGAGGTTTAAAGGTGCTAGGGAGGTATTTGGGGGGGGTAATGGAGGTTTAAAGGTGCTATGGGGGTATTTGGGGGGGTAATGGAGGTTTAAAGGTGCCATGGAGGTATTTGGGGGGGTAATGGAGGTTTAAAGGTGTTATGGGGGTATTTGAGGGGGGTAATGGAGGCTTGAAGGTGCTATGGAGGTATTTGGGGGGTAATGGAGGTTTAAAGGTGCTATGGAGGTATTTGGGGGGGGTAATGGAGATTTAAAGATGCTGTGTGGGTATTTGAGGGGGGTAATGGAGGTTTAAAGGTGTCATGGAGGTATTTGTGGGGGTAATGGAGGTTTAAAGGTGCTATGGAGGTATTTGAGGGGGGTAATGGAGGTTTAAAGGTGCTATGGGGGTATTTGAGGGCATTTAGGGTGTTAGGGGAGGTGTTGGAGGGGGTTTGGGTGTCTCAGGGGTGATATTTGAGGGCATAAGTAAGGTTTAGGGGTGTTGGAGGGTGCTCAGGTACTTTAGGGGTACTGATGAATGGGGGGTTTGAGTGGTTTGAGGGTGTCTTGGCAGGTGTTGGAAGGGGTTTAGAGGTGTTTAAATGGGCTTTAGGGGTGTCAGGGGAGGTGTTGGAGGGCGTTTGGGTGGTTCAGGGGTTCTGGCTACACCCAGAACACCGTTACCCCCTCCCCGCAGTGGTGGAGCTGTGCCTGACCCACGGCTTGGGCCCGGTGGCGTTGGCCAACGAGCTCTTGGCCTTCGTGACCAGCAAGGGCCTCGACACTGAGCTCTCCAGCGACAGCCTTGACACCTTCGAGCACGAGGTGGGGGGGTCCCCGATACTCCCATAACCCCCAGGAGAAGGTGGGGGGGGTGGTGATGATGCTCACCCCTCTCCTCCTCTTCCTCTTCCAGGTCCTCATCAAGCGCAGCAGGAGAGCCCCCCAGAAGAGGGACAACCGCTACAGTGGCCTCCACGACATCCACTCTCTCCAGGAGCTGTATCCCAATGGATCTGGGGGTGATTCCTATAAAGAAACAGGGCTTTAAGGTGCTCCATGCTCTTGTTAGTGCTGGTTAAGGGGAGGAATTAACAGCTTGGGGGGGGGGGTGTTGGTGGGTGTCCCCCCTAAACAAGAGCTTTGGGTGCTCCTTAACAACCCGGTAGCCTTGATGAGGAAGAGGAGGATGAGCTGCTGGATGCCTACACCACGCCGTCCAAGGTGTGCAGCAACACCTTCAGCCCCAAACCTACCATTTTCTGCCTCAAACCCCTGCTCCTAAAATAACCTTTATGGTTCTTTTCCCCCTCAGAATTCCCAGAAACGCCCCAATTGCACCCCGGAGACGCCGCGGCCCAAGCGGAGCCTCTCCTCCCGCAGCCCTTACGCGCTCTTCTCCCCCAGCAGCTTCTCCCCAAGGTAACCCCGTGACACCGGGGACCGGCGGTCGGGACCGGATGGGGGTTGTCACCCCCTCACTCCGCTTGTTGTCCCCACAGCGTCACCCCCTCGCAGAAGTACAGCGCGCGCAGCAGCCGCGGCGAGGTGGTGGCCTCATTCGGCTCCATCCAAGGTCCCTCCTGGACCGGGCACGGTGGCCGCGGTTGTACCCTGGGCCTCTTTGGTTCTCCGGAGGAAAACCTGACCAAAGCCTACAAATTCATGTTCCAAAAAGCACTTGATGTCCGGGAAGGTGATGCCGTGAGCCTGGAATTGGGGTGGGATGTGGGGAGGTGACCCCCCCAACCCCAACAGTCACCATTGCAGTGTTGGGGTGTAGCCAACACTTGTTCTCACCCCGTAGTGTTGTTATGGAGGATCGAGGAGCTTGGCAATGCACTGAAGAACCACCATCAACTCGAGGACTTCACCTCCGTGTCGCTTCCCGCACAGGTGATCCCATCCCCACCATTCCAAGGGCATCCTTGGATCCGTCACCACCATCCGAGGGCATGTTTTGGGGTGAAAACAACTGGTTTTGGGGGTGCTGTTATCCCACAGGAAGCGGTGACGGTGCTGGGCCAGATTGGGTGCGACTCCAACGGGAAGCTCAACGCCAAGTCCGTGGTGCTGGAGGGTGACTGGGAGCACTCCTCCGGTGGCCAAATCCCCCTGGATCTATCAGAACTGAGGGAATATTCCTTCTTTCCAGGCCAGGTGGGGTTTTGGGGGGGCCAGGACCCCCCCAAGCCTTCCTCACCCCACTCCTCCTCACCCCTGGTTGCTCCCCTGCCCATAGGTGGTGGCGCTGGAGGGGACCAACAGCACCGGGAGGATGATGGTGGTCTCCAAACTCTATGAGGTGACAGCAGCATCCCCACAATGGGCCTGGATTTGGGGTGAAAAAGGGGGATTTTGAGGCAGTTGATGGTTTCTCCACAGGGGGTGCCTCTTCCCTTCCACACACCTACAGAGCCGGCCTCAGGTGAACCTAAATCCCCCTTTTTTGCCCCTGAAAATGCTCTTTTTTCCCAAAAAAACCCCACTTTTCCCCCCCAAATTATCCCATTTTGTCTCCTCAAGCCCCATTTCTGTCTCTCAACCCCCCTTTTGTGTCCCTTAAAGCTCCTTTTTGTCCCTCCAGACCCTGTTTTTCGTCTCCAACCCCCCTCTTTTGTTCCCTTTGAGCCCCTTTCTCTCCTTCAAACCCCCTTTTCTGTCCTCCAAACCTCTATTTTGCCCCCCACTCCCTGTTTTTTATCCCCCCGACCTTAAAACACCCTTTTTGCCCCTCAAACACTTCTTTTTGTCTCCTTTTTCTGTTTTATACTTCCTTTTTTTACCCCCCAGCCCCCAAAACACCCCTTTTCATCCCCCAAACACCCTTTTTTAAGCTCTCACACCTCCCTTTTTTGCCCCACAACCCCCCTTTTTTGCCCCCTAACCCCCTTTTCTCACCCCTTAAACTGCTTTTGGTGTCTCACAACCCCGTTTTCCACCACCACCACCCCCCTCCAGAGCAGCGCATGGTGCTGGTGGCCTGTGGTCCCTACACCCCATCCGACAGCATCGGCTACGACCCGCTCAGCGACCTCGTCACCGTCATCACCCGTGACCGCCCCGACGTCTGCATCCTGGTGAGGCCCCACCGGGTCCTAGTGTCAGTAACGTGGTACCCGAGCAGCAAAGCCTCCACAACCAGCCAGGGAGGGAAGAGATGCCTTTGGTGTGACCCCGAAACACCCGTTTTCACCCTAAAGTGACCAAAAACCCCAAACTTTTCACCCTGAAGTGACCAAACCCCCCAGTTTTCACCCTAAAGTGACCAAAAGCTCCAAACTTTTCACCCTAAAGTGACCAAACCTCCCCGTTTTCACCCTAAAGTGACCAAAAGCCCCAAACTTTTCACCCTGAAGTGACCAAACCCCCCAGTTTTCACCCTAAAGTGACCAAAACCCCTGTTTTTCACCCTGAAGTGACCAGAAACCCCCAGTTTTTACCCTGAAGTGACCAGACCCGCTCAGTTTTCACCTTAAAGTGACCAAATCACCTGGTTGTCACCCTAAAGTGACCAAAAATCCCAGAGTTTTCACCCTAAAGTGACCAAACCCCCAATTTTTCACCCTGAAGGGACCAAACAGTTTTCACCACAAAATGACCAAAATCCCCCACGTTTCACCCTAAAGTGACCAAACCCCCCCATTTCTCACTCTAAAGTGACCAAAACCTCCTGTTTTTCAATCTAAAGTGATCCAAACCCCCCCCAATTTTCACCCTGAAGTGACCAAAAAAACCCAGTTTTCACCCTAAAGTGACCAAAATAATCCCATTTTTCACCCAAAGCGCTCCAAATCCCCTTTTTTTTCACCCTAAAGTAACCAAACACCCTGGTTTTTCACCCTAAATGACCAAGAAAACTCGTTTTTCACCCTAAAATGACCAATCCTCCTGTTGTTAAGAGCAAATTTGGCTCTTTGGGCACCCCATGATTCAAGGCTTGAGTTCCTGCTTGGGAAAACCATGTTTCTTTCCTCCATCATCCCACCCCGACTCAATTTTCCCTGAATCCTTTGGGATTACGGGATAAAACTGGCGTTTGAAATAACAAACCCCACCTTTGGGTCCCCACTTGTTGGGATTTTCCTCATTTTCCCCGTTTCTTTCCAGTTCGGGCCATTCCTGGATGCCAAACACGAGCAAGTGGAGGTGAGGGAGGATTGAGGGGGGGTCCCATTGGCTTCACCCATGGGGGGGATCCCCCAGGTACACCCCAAAAGACAATGGAATTGGGCAAATCCCATTGTTTTCCCCCCAACTCCCAGAACTGCCAACTTTTGGGATCCTTCCCTGAGGTCTTCAAGCTCTGCCTGAAGATGATCATCGAAGGGACGAGAAGGTAGGGACATTCCTGTGGGATGTGGGGACAAATCCAAGGGGAAAAGAACTGGGAATGGTTGGTGACAGTGTTGTCCCTGTGGTGTGAGGGGGCAGCATGGATGAGGAGCAAGGAGGGAACAACATGGCCTGATGCCGGGTGACACATGCTGAGGGGTGGGGGACACCCCAAAACGCCTCTTGTCACCCCCAAAAACACCCCCGTATGTCCCATCCTGCTCCAGAATACCTCATGTTATTCCCAAAACACCTCATTATGCCCCAAAACCACCTTCTGTCACCCCTAAAACCACCCAAACCCACCTCATTATGCCCCAAACCCACCTCTTGTCACCCCCAAAACACCTCTTCATGCTCCAAAATGCCTCCCGTCACCCCTAAAAACACCCAAACCCACCTCTTTATGCCCCAAAACCACCTCTTGTCACCCCCAAAACACCTCTTCATGCTCCAAAATGCCTCCTGTCACCCCTAAAAACACCCAAACCCACCTCTTTATGCCCCAAACCCACCTCTTGTCACCCCCAAAACACCCAAACCCACCTCTTTATGCCCCAAACCCACCTCTTGTCACCCCCAAAACGCCTCATTTCACCCCTCAAAATACCCCAAACCACCTCATACCACCCCGAACCACCTCATTATGCCCCCAAACCCTCTTCACGCAGGGATGCAACACCTCTCCCACAGCACCTGAATGTGTTTTGGGGGGATTTCAACCAATTTTGGGCCTTTTTCACTGCTGGAATTCCCCTGAAGGGGCTGCTTTTGAGGCTGGTTTTGTGCTTGTTGAGGAATTGCCTGTTCTTATCCCTGTTTTTCCAACAGTGCCGGCTCCCAGCTCGTGTTCGTGCCCTCGGCACGCGACGTCCACCACGACTGCGTCTACCCACAGCCCCCATTCTGCTACCCGGAGCTGCCCAAGGAGGACAAGCAGGTACCAACCCCCCCAGCTTCCCCCATTCCCATGCTTATCCCCAAAAAAACAGTGGTTTTCCATCAAATCCTTTCAATCCTGCTGAAGTTTGGGGTGAAATCCCTCTTTTATTTGAGTTTCCCCGCTCTTATTTTCCACCTGGCAGTGATTTCTTGCCCCCAGAATATTCCCTTTGGGAGCGGAAACCTGGCAAACAGGGAATGGAACTCCAGGAAACCTGCCCCCCCCCCAGCCCGTTTTGGGTTAAAATTCCTTGATTTAACTCATTTTATGCCAAGGGAACAGCTTTTATTGCTCCTGCTGGGAATCCAGCCATGCTGCTGGGTAGGCTTGGAGGGTATTTTGGGGGTTTAAGGGGGTTTTAGGATAAGTTTGGGATGATTTAGGACTGGTGTAAGGATGTTTAAGGAATGCTAGAGTGTGATGGCAGCGTTTTGGGGTAGGTTTGGGGTATTTTGGGATGCATTGGGGATGTTTTGGGATCGGTTTAGGGATGTTTAAAGAAAATTCAGCCTGATTGTGGTGGGTTTGGGGTGGTTTTGGGGCATTTCGGGGCAGATTTGGGGCATTTTAGGATGGGGTTTGGGGTGTTTAAAGGAAGTCCCACGTGATTGCGATGCTTTATGCCAGGTTTGGGGCGGTTTAAGACTATTTCAGGGATGTTGAAGGAAAACTCACAGTGATTACAGCATTTAAAGGCAGGTTTGGGGCAATGTAGGCTGGGTTTGGGGTGGTTTAGGACTGATTTAGGGTGGTTTAGGGCAGGTTTGAGTGTTTCAGGACTGGTTTAAGTCAGGTTTGGGTGGTTTAGGGCAGGCTTTGGTGTGGTTTAGGGCAGGTTTGGGTGGTTTACAGCTTGTTTAGGACTGGGTTTGGGTGGTTTACAGCAGGTTTGAGTGTTTTAGGACTTTTTTGGGTGGTTTAGGGCTGGCTTGGGTGGTTTAGGGCTGGTTTGGGTGGTTTAGGACTGGTTTAGATCAGGTTTGGATGGTTTAGGCCTGATTTAGGGCAGGTTTGGGTAGTTTAGGACTGCTTTAGGGCAGGTTTGGGTGGTTACAGGCAGGTTTGGGTGGCTTAGGACTGGTTTAGGGCTGGTTTGGGTGGTTTAGGACTGGTTTGGGGCAGGTTTGGGTGGGTTCAGCTGCAGCCCACCCCCCTCTCCACAGCGCGTGCACTTCGTATCGGACCCTTGCACCCTGGAGGTGGACGGTGTCGTGCTGGGCCTCACCTCCACCGACCTGCTCTTCCACATGGGAGCCGAGGAGATCAGCAGGTGGGTGCCGGCCGGAAGCCGGGATTCGGGAATCTCCTGCTGGTGGATGGATCCAGCCCCAGATCCGCAGGATCCGGGGGTGTTCCTGCTCGGTGGCGCGCAGGCAGAGCCTGGTGCCTGGCACAGCAGCTCCTGGTTGTAAATGGCCTCGTGTCTCGTTACTCACAGTCTGTTCTTTGGCCTTCCCCACCCTTTCCTTCGTGGTTTTACAGCTCCTCCGGGATCTCGGACCGGTTCACGCGGATCCTGAAGCACATCCTGACACAGAGGAGGTGAGGCCTTGCTGCAACCACTCAGACCCCTAAAAGGGCTTTTTTGGGGCCAAACGAGGGGTCTCCTATGTCATTCCCACCATCTTCCCCTTGGAAGTCTCTTTTTGACCCTAAAACATTACTTTTGGGGGTGTTTGTTCCCCATTAACGACCGGATTCTGAAGGTTTTACCCTAAATCCTCTGGCTTGGTGCATGTCAGCCCCAGCTGCCCTCAGGGACAGCCAAAAGAACCACAAACAACTCTTCCATCCCAAACTCCCCCATTGGTGTGTGCCAGGCCTGTTGCTACAGGCAGAGGCGGTTGTTCCTGATGGTGGTAACCTCTTCCCCCCCCACACTCCATTGGTAGTTACTACCCATTGTACCCCCCCTCGGAGGAGCTGAACATTGACTACGAGAGTTTCTACAGCTACGCGTCGTTACCGGTCACCCCGGATGTCCTCATCACCCCCTCGGAGCTGCGGTACTTCGTTAAGGTCAGGCGGAGCACGAACACCCACTCAAGTACCCCCAAACGCAGCAGGCTTGTGCAAAACCCAGGTTACAGCCAGAACAAAGCACAGGCTCAGGCACGGCGCTGACTGTAGCTGATGGATCACGGTTCTCAGCTGTACCTGGTGGCTGTTGCATCCAGATCAGCTGTAACCAAGAGGTCACAGCCTTCAGCATCTGGATGGGCTGTAGCTAGGGGGTCCTGGCTGTCAGCACCCAATCAGCTGTAACTGGGGTGCTGTTGGATGGGCTGTAGCTGGTAAGTCACAGCCCTTGGCATCCAGGTCAACTGTAGCCAGTGGGTTGTGGCCATCAGCACCCAGTCAGCTGCAGCCAGGTGGCTGTTGGCATCCGCATGGGCTGTAGCTGGGTGGCTGTCAGCATCCAGCCTGACTGTAGCCAATGGGTTGTGGCCATCAGCACCCAGATTGGCTGTAGCTGGATGGTTGTTGGCATTGGATCAGCTGTAGGCACAGCCCTCAGCACCCAGCTTTGCTATGCCCACAGGAAGTGCTGGGCTGTGTCTGCATCAACCCCGGGCGGCTGACGAAGGGGACAGTCGGGGGTACCTATGGCCGCCTGTACCTACAGCGGGACAACACCGGGGACGAGCGCAAGAGCCCCTGTGTCGCCGCTCAGGTTGTGAAGATCTAAGTGACCAGGATGGAATTCCTTAATCCAACCACCTACAACCCAACTGCTACACTGGGACTGGTCAAACACACCTGGAACTGTGCTCAACAACACCCCAACCGCTCCCATTGTGCAGAGCCCACCCTCGTCCCGCAACACCCGGACACAGCCAGGGCTCTGCTCCGCCTGTTCATCCCTAAGGGATCGATGAACCCTCAGCACAGCGGCTGTTGGTGGCTTGTGGGGCTGGTTACGTTGTCCCATTCCTTAGGCTGACAAAGAGGGATGCTCCAGCTGGCTTTCCCCATGGAAATGGGGAATCCTGGCATGGAAAAGAGGCTGGAATCTTCAGCCGTCCTGGATTCACCCCTTGGGTGATGTTGCTTGTGTTGAGCTTCCTCATTATGGGATATGGAGTTTAATCAGTTGGAAAACAATCCACCGGCACCAGGGAATGACACTGGGAAGATCCAGTTTTCCATCCTTTTCCCCTCCAATTCCTGATGAGGAAGCTGAAAGTGAATTTAAATCCCCTGAGTGTTCTCCCGACATTCCTTAAGCTCCAATCCCAGGGTGGGAAAAGGCTTTTTTGGCTGGAATAAAGCTAAATCCAATGGGATGAAAGAGGATGTTTTGTAACTGTCTCCGCCGCGGGGTGATTCCAGGCGTTGGGAAGCTGGAAAACAGCCTCATCAGGTGTCTCCATTTTCCACGTGATCACCCTCATTCCAGGCCTCATTCCAGGCTCCCTCTGGAAGTGCCGTCTCAGTCTTCCAATCCCATCAGGGTGGATTTAAGGGGGGAAAAAGAGGGGAAAATGGGATCTGGGGAGGGGGATTCCCACACGGTTTCACTGCAGAACTCTGGGATGTGCCAGAAAATCCCTGTTTTCTCCCCACATCCCAGCGTGGAGCCAACGGGATCGTCGCCGTTCCCTCAACGCTCACAATTCCAATGTAATTTTTCCCATTTTGGTGCTTTTCACCCCAAATTCCACGCTGATTTTTCCCAACGTGGCTAAAAAGCTGCTTTATTCCCAGGTTTTAGCTCATTTTCCAGCTTCCCCCCCCCCCCCCAGTTCCTATCCCTGCCTCAGTTTCCCTCATAAACCCACCGGATCTGGTTCCAACAGGAGCAACGTCGGGAATTCCAATCCAACCTCATTGGGAGCAACGCAGCCGGAATCTTGTTTCCTTCTTAATTAAATGATCCTTGAGGACGAGGCTCATTTGGGATTTAAATGAGCGTCAGCTCCAGCATTCCCAGTTGGCCATTTGATAGGGGGAGTGGAGAGCTGCTCTGCTCCATAGGGAATCCCCCTCTGGAGCCAGCAGGGATTTTTCCACCTTTCTATCTCTTTCCCTAGGGATCTTGTCTGTATCCAAGCGCTTCATCGCTGCCTCTTCCCAGAGCTGGGAAATGGAAGGATAACAGGGAACCCCCCCCCCCCGGCTCTTCATCCCGGTGAGAAGCCAACGCCGGCAATTCCATGTTTTGGGAAGGAGAAGGGAGCAGGAAGGAAAAGCGGAGGCCCCGGGGTGGGGCGTTGGGGCTGCGCCGACGCTCCGGCGCTGCGAGCATCGGATCGGAACGGCCGCGCTGGGCTCCGGCTCCGCAGGAAGACGCCGGGAGGCTCCGGGGGTGTTTTCCGGTGAGATCCCAACCACCATTCCCCATGGAATGTGGGGCTGGGGAAGGGGATGGAGACAGCGGAACATTTTGGGGGGGGGGTGTGTGGTGTGTGTGCTGTGTGTTCGGTCTCCTCCCAGCTTCCGAATCCGGGCCCTGCGTTGGGATGCTGAGGATGGGGGGTGTTCTTTTCCATGATTCGGGATGGTTTTGTGTCCCTGTCGCATCCCGGATCCCTCAGTTCAAGGTGGGGGGGGGGGATTCCCTCCTTTTCCCCCCTCCCTGCCGCCGCCAGCTGCTCCCCCGGATCAGATTAGCCGATGGATCCCCAAAATAGGATCCTCAGAATAGCCAAGGGCCGGATCCTGCTCCGGGCTTTAGCCAGGGACGCTTTTCCCTAGATTCATGGATGACGATCATTTAAATCCAGGGCTCAAATTGCTGCTGGGGCAGCCGGAGCGTGCTTCCACCCTATTCCAGGGTAAGAGAAGCGACCTGTGCCCTGATCCCACCCGAATTCCGGCACCGCCCTCCCTTCCTGGGAATTCCCGGCGCTCCCCCCGGCATCGGGTGGGGCTCGGAGCTGCTTTCCCTGGATTTAAGTTGTTTTCCCTGGATTCAAGTTGTTTTCCCTGGATTCAAGTTGGGTTTGGGTGCATTTCCCCCCCACACACACACACCTTCCATTGGGGGGGGGGAAACTGAGGCACGGGAAGCGTTCAGCCACGTTTTTCCAGCCGTGTCCCAGCATTTCCTCATCCCAGGCTTTTCCTTATTGGCGAAGATCCCAGATCTTGGTGTTTTCCTGATCCTGGAGGACCCAATCCCGACTGTGGAAGTGCGGTGCTGCCGTGTCTGCACCAGCTCGTCCCTCATCCCAATCCTGTGCCGGCTGCTCCAGGTAGGACAGGGATAGCCCCGGGATCCCACCGGGATTCCCTGGGGTTGAAACTGATTCCAGCTTTTAAATTAACTGGGATGACGCTGGATCAGTCCCTCCGCACCTGCATCCCCAAAAGGCTTTTCCCAGTGCTCCAGAATATCCATCATCCACACCCCACCTTGCCGAGCCCATGGGAAATATCCCTTGGGAATATCCCTTTTTCCAGGGGGATACAAGAGCAAAACCTCTTCCCAGGTGCAAATTTTCCTCAAGAAGGCCCAAAAAGGAGGAAAACTGGAAGGAATTGGGTTGTTTCCCACTTGGTTTTCCCAGAGCGAGGCAGAAATGGCTGGAATGGAGTGAGAAGGAAATAAACTTCCATATTCTAGAGCTGAAATTACTGGAATTGGGTGAAAAAAAACCCTGGATTTCCCCATAGTGAAGCCCAAATAGGTGGAAATGGGGGGGAAACCTGGAATTTGGTTGGGAAGCAGAGTTTAAAAGGCCAAAAATTCCTGGAAAAGGACTCCAATGGCACCTGCTGACGTTGGAAGTGATGGAAATGGGTGGAAAAGGATGGAATTTTATTCCATAAAGAACGAAAAAAGGCAAATGGGGCTGGGGGGGGTGTGGATATCCCATTGGAGCGCTGCGGGATCCGGCACTTTGAGCCCATTTCTTCCTGTGGAGAAGCCAAGCATGGGGCATGGATGGAGTTGGAGTCCTTGGATCTCCACTGGAGGCACTTCCCACTTCTTATCCCATGCAAAAACATCATTCCCACTTTTCTCTCTTCACCCACCCCCATTTCTTGGGATTCAATGAGGCTCCACGAAAAGCCAGTGGGATTCATCCCAGCACGTGGACGGGGAATGCGGTGGGATAAAGCCTTAAAACCCTGGGGATGCATCCAGCAGGGCAGGAAGCAGCCGGAAACACCCATCCATGGGTTCTCCAGGGGTTTCTTGGAGCACTGTTCCTTTTCCATCCCGTTTTCCACCTGTTTGGCCAGGAAGTGGTAACGCTCCCATGTTCCCAATGGATCTACTTGGTTGTCAGCACTGGGAAATGCTGGGAAAAGGGATTTTCTGGTCCAAATCGGGCTATTCCCAATGTCTTTGGGGCCTACTGGAGGCAAATGGCCTTTTCCAAGGTGTTTTTTGTGGGACAAGGGACAATTCCCACATTCCCAGATATTCCCAGCACCTTCCCAGCCCAGTGGGGCTCCGGTTGATCAGCTGGAGCCCAGACTGGGAAGAGGAGGAAGAAAATGGGATGAGGGAGAGCGATTCCAGGGCAGTGCCAAAGGGAATGTCACTTCCCAATGCCCATCCCCATCAGCATCATCCCAAATCCTGGAAACCTAAACCACTTCCAGGTGACTAAAGGGGATTCTTCCTACAAATCCACTTGTTTTTGGGGGGTTTTTCAGGGATTTTGGTGCTTTCCCGGAGCTTTCCATGCTCCCCCCCCCTTGGGGCACTTGCAGCCACGCACCCAGCAGCATTCCCAATCCAGATTCCCAATATCTCCACCATCCTCTTCCCACCCTGCCCCACCTCCCGGTGTCTTCCCGGCGCCTGGATTTCACGCCAGCGGCATCACCGCGCCACCGGCGTTAATCCATCCGGGATTAACACCACTGGATTCTGCAGCGTCAGCACTTCATTCCCGGCCGGAGCCGCCGGGAACGGGCTCCTGGTGCTGTCGTTCCTCCCTGGAACCACATTCCCGATGCTGGTGCTTCCTTTGGAGCCGATCGGGGGATTTCCCACCTCTCCAGCTCCATTCCCTCAACTCTGCTGGCATCCCACCGGGACACTGGGAGCGGCTCCGGCTGTAGCGTAGGTCTCTGCTTGTGATGGGAATGGTTTCCTCAGCTCCAAGAGGGAATTGGGGTGAGGGGGAAGAGGGAATGAAGGGAGCAGCACAGCCAGGATGATCCCGCTTCCGGCTGGTTGAAGGGGAATGTGGGATTTTCCATCCCTTTGGGCCAGTTGGAAGGATGGATTCCAGGGTGGAGGCTCGGGATGAGCTGGCAGCGCTTCCAGCAGCATTCCAAACAGCTTCCCCTTCACTGCTGCTTCCCAAACATTCCAGACCCGTTTCCATCCCTTTTTCTGTCCCACCGGCACGGCTCCGAGTCGGATGCATCATTGTTATCCCAAAAAAACCCCCATTTTTTTCCCCTCATTCCTCCCCACAGCTGAAGAACGAGCCTGGAACTGAGGTGGGAATTGCCAAGAGTTGAGGGAATATGACTAAAACCAGGGAAAAACTCCAGCTTCCTTCCCCCTCCCACCTCCATCCCGATGGATTTGTGCTGTAGCTCATTGCTGGGTGGGGTTGGATGCTGCGTGGCCAAGAGGAGAAGGAATCCAAGTGTCCAAACCTCCTCCAAGCTGAGGCTTGGAATACCGCTTCCCCAACCTCCCGCTCCACAGCCCCAGCAGTTCCCCATCAACCCACAAATCCTTCGGGATTTCCAGCTCAGGAAGCCGGTTTCCCACTGGAGGCAATTCCTGGATTCCATTCCCAGGGTGATTTCCTTATTGATAACCTCGAAGCTGGGGAACAGCTGGAATGAGTTTCCCCATCCGATGGGTTGGAATCCGCTGAGTTTTCCTTCTCTTTCCCATTGTTTCATGCAGGGAAGCCACCGGCTCCGGAGCCAACACCGGGATTGCTTAGGAACCCACTGAGATGTCCACCAAGGCCCCCATCTACCTCAAGAGGGGCAGCAGGAAGGGGAAGAAGGAAAAGCTCCGGGATATCCTCTCCTCGGATATGATCAGCCCCCCGTTGGGTGACTTCCGGCACACGATCCACATCGGCAGCGCTGGCCAAGGGGACACCTTTGGGGACATCTCCTTCCTCCAGGGCAAGCTCCATCTCCTGCCCCGTTCCCAACCCAGCTTCTCCTTTTCCAGGACCTCCACCGTATCCGGGCACGAAGCACCGGGAATTCCATCCCCTCTGTTGAAGAACGCCATCTCCTTGCCCACTATCGGTGGACCTCAGGCCATCACGCTCCCGTCGGCACCGGCGCCTCCCAAACCCCCGCGGCTCCACCTGGAGGAGCTCGGGAAGAGGGATGAGGAAGAGGAGGAGACGATGGGCACCATCCCAGCCAATGGCTTCCCCCCCAGGGAGGAGGAGGAGGAGGCCGGCAGCGCGGAGCCCTTCCTGTCGCACGCGGGATCCCTCCTCTCGCTCCATGTGGATTTGGGACCGTCCATCCTGGAGGATGTCCTGCAGGTGATGGAGAAGCACCAAGCGGAGGGTGGATCTCCACCAGCTTCAGGCCTGCAAGAGAGCTTGACGTGAAGGCAGCCATGGGGTTAGACGTTGGGCAATGGTTGATTTGGGGGGGGGGGAGGTGTTCTTTGGGGTGAAGTTGGTTCCTCAACCGATCCCTATGGATTCTCCACCTCCGGAGCATGGACACGGCGCCGTTGACACTCGTTGGGGGGGTTGGGAAGGGGTTGTGCTTGAAGAGGGGCCATGGTTGGAGCTTGGTCATGGTGAAGTTCAACCGAGCACCCAAATCCTGGGAGGTGGTGGTGGCACTCTTGGAACATCACCCAAATCCCAACGTTTCCGTGGCAAATGTGGCGTCACCGGCAGTGAAAATCCCTCTTGGGATGGATTCTGGGAATAAAATCCATGGTTGGAGCTTGGGGGTGGAATTGGAAGGCGAAAAGAAACCCAACCAAGGAGTGAGCACCAGGCCCCATTCCAGTGCTGGGGAGTGGGACCCATCCTCACTGGCGCCATTCATCCCCGTTGGATGGAGGGATGAGAGGTGAGGGGCTTCGGAATTCCGAGCTCTGCTGCTTTTATTGGATAATCCGCATGGAACCACTGTAATTCTGGCTATGGAGCAAGCATGGCCTCATCTCCTGGACTCCAGCTCTAAACTCCCATCATTTTCCACCCTTTCCGGGAATTTTGGCCACTTTTGGGTGGCAACATCCCAAAACCTGGAATTCCACCCAAATTCCAACTTTCCATTAAGCAGGGTCTAGGCACTGGGTTGAGCTTCAGCTTCACTTGAGGCTCTTCCAGCTCTGTTCTCACCCAATCCAAGCTCCAATGGGAGATCAGCACCATTCCCAAATCCCCTCTGTCCTCCCAGTTGGTTTATCAACCAATTTGAAGGGAAAAACCCCGGGATTGGATAATTTTGGGTGGTTTTCTGAGTGTTTTGTAGTTTTGGTGTTCCAATGTCTTTGTGTGGTTGGACAACACCAAATCTCATGGATTTCACCCTAGATTGGGATGGGGATGTTCCCCTTTGGCCCAACTTCCTCATGATTCCCAGGAGTAATCCTGAAACTCACTGCCTGGATTGGGAATTCTAAGATAATCCCATGCAGGTAACAGCCCAAAATCCCCTTTTTTCACCCCAGGTTTGCTCCAAGATGCTGGATTTTGGGCACGGATTCGGCACTTCCCTGCTTCCCCTCTTGGGCTCTATTTGATACCAAATGATATCAAATTATCCCGATCCTGGTTTCCCCCCATTTTTCCAGGTGTAATTCTTCATTTGAGCTACACAAAACTCCATTTCTGGAATTAATCTTTAATGATTAGCAATAAAATCCCTGTGGATTCTCCTCCGCCTGGCTCCTCCCACCCCCTTTGCTTAACCCTTTAATTCCTGCATTATCCCATCGTGGTTCCAGGAAGTGGGAATGGGATTGGGGATGCTGTGGCTCAGTCAATGGGGGACTCATTAATTGGGAGGGGGGGAATGGGAGCACTGGGGGGTGTTGGGATATGAGGACACTGGGAGCAATGGGAATGCTGGGAGCACTTGGATAACCCGGGTGAAATAACCCCCAATTTCACAGGAAACAGGGAAAAAAAACCCCAAAAAACCTTGGGAAGTGGAAGTGAGCAGGAAAACCGTAGAGGAACCCACCTGGAAGCTGTTCCCGGGGCTGCATCCCATGGGATGAGGTTTGGGATCTCAGGGTAATTCCACTTTGATGGGGAACGAAAAGAGCCCCAAAACTTCAGGTTTCCACATGGATTTGCAGGGATAAGGCTGGGTTTCCATGGGGAATCTGTATGGGGAGGGGCGGAGATTTGACGCTGGGGACCCCCCCAGCCTTCATCCATCCCTCATTCCATCCTCATCCTCTTCCCCCGTAGCCTCTTCCCAGCATCCTTCATCCTCCTCTTCACCTTCATCCCCATCCCTTCACCTTCTCATTCCCCCCCCCCCCCATTCCAGCCCCATTCCTTCCGGATTTTCCCCTTTTCCCCTTAATTTCCCTCCACCCCCCCCCCCATTTCCCGCCAACTCCCCCCATTTCCCGCCACCCCCCCGCCATTTCCCGCCATCCCCCCCTTCGCGCACGCGCGCCGCGCCACCTCCTCCCACCCGCGTCCCCTCGCCTGCCAGCCGCGCATGCGCGCTGGGCGGCGCCGGGCCCTAGCGGCGGAGGCAAGATGGCGGCGGTGGTACAGAATGTGGTCAAGCTGTGAGTGCGGCGCCCGCCGGGGGTTGTTGTTGTTCCCCCCCCCCCCCCGTGGGGCAGGGAATGGTTTGGTCCAGAGTTGGAAATGGGGCTCCCCCGCACCCCGCCTGTACCGCGGGCGGGACCAAGTGCGCGGGGTTGGGGGGGGGGGGGGGCGGTCATTGTTCGGGGTGAACTTTGCTGAGGTAAAACGGGGGGGGGGGCGTGAGGGGAGACCTCAAAATGGCGCCGTGAGGAGGGGTATGGCCGGGGGGGGTGTCCTATGGAGGTAAGGGGGGGGAACTGTCCCTTTATGTCCCTATGGAAGGATCCTATAGAGGCCATGGGGGAGAATTATCCCTTTATATCCCTGTGGAAGGGTCCTATAGAGGCCATGGGGGGGAATTGTCCCTTTATATCCCTATGGAAGGATCCTATAGAGGCCATGGGGGAGAATTATCCCTTTATATCCCTGTGGAAGGGTCCTATAGAGGCCATGGGGGGAATTGTCCCTTTATGTCCCTATGGAAGGTCCTGCAGAGGCCATGGGGGGAATTGTCCCTTTATATCCCTATGGAAGGGTCCTGTAGAGGCCATGGGGGGGAATTGTCCCTTTATATCCCTATGGAAGGGTCCTATAGAGGCCATGGGGGGGAATTGTCCCTTTATATCCCTATGGAAGGGTCCTATAGAGGCCATGGGGGAGAATTATCCCTTTATATCCTGTGGAAGGGTCCTATAGAGGCCATGGGGGGGAATTGTCCCTTTATATCCCTATGGAAGGGTCCTATAGAGGCCATGGGGGGGGGAATTGTCCCTTTATGTCCCTATGGAAGGGTCCTGTAGAGGCCATGGGGGGGAATTGTCCCTTTATGTCCCTATGGAAGGGTCCTGCAGAGGCCATGGGGGGGAATTGTCCCTTTATGTCCCTATGGAAGGGTCTGCAGAGGCCATGGGGGGGAATTGTCCCTTTATATCCCTATGGAAGGGTCCTATAGAGGCCATGGGGGGGAATTGTCCCTTTATGTCCCTATGGAAGGGTCCTGCAGAGGCCATGGGGGGGAATTGTCCCTTTATATCCCTATGGAAGGGTCCTGTAGAGGCCATGGGGGGGAATTGTCCCTTTATATCCCTATGGAAGGTCCTGTAGAGGCCATGGGGGGGAATTGTCCCTTTATATCCCTATGGAAGGGTCCTGTAGAGGCCATGGGGGGGGAATTGTCCTTTTATATCCCTATAGAAGGGTCCTGTAGAGGCCATGGGGGGGAATTGTCCCTTTATATCCCTATGGAAGGGTCCTGTAGAGGCCATGGGGGGGGAATTGTCCTTTTATATCCCTATAGAAGGGTCCTGTAGAGGCCATGGGGGGGGAGGGGGTGGGGATTATCACTTTATAGAGGTCAAGGAAGGGGTTATCCCTCTACGTTCCAGTAAAGTATCCTATGGGGGGTGGAATTATCCCTTATATCTCTATGAGAGTGTCCTGTAGAGGCTAAGGGAGGAAGTTCATCCCCATATATCCCTGTGTGAGCATCCTACATATCCCATGGGATGCATTTATTCCTCTAAGAGTGGGAATTTCCCCCTATATGGTTGGGAAGGGTGGGGGGAGGAAAGTGTCCTAAAGGGGCTACAAGGAACCTGGAGAGGGCTTTGGACAAGGGATGCAGGGATGGGATGAGGAGAAACTGCTCCCAGCTGGAAGAGGGAAGAGTTGGATGGGATCTTGGGAGGAAGAGCTTCATTGGGAGGGTGGTGGGACACTGGAATGGGATGAACAGAGGAGCTGCCCCATTCCCAGCAGTGTTCAAGGCCAGCTTGGATGGGGCTTGGAGCATCCTGCTCCAGTGGAAGGTATCCCTGGATGAGCTTTAAGTCCCCTTCCAACCCAAACCATTCCCATTGTGCCTCCTCCAGGGTTGGTGTGGGTGGGTGCAGACGCATCCCAGGGCTGGGAATTGGGTCGGGAATGAGCTCTCGATGCCGTATCCCGCAGACTGGGGGAGCAGTACTACCGGGATGCCATGGAGCAGTGCCACAACTACAACGCGCGGCTCTGCGCCGAGCGCAGCGTCCGCCTCCCCTTCCTCGACTCCCAAACCGGCGTCGCCCAGAGCAACTGCTACATCTGGATGGAGAAGCGGCACCGCGGGCCCGGTACGTGGGAGCAGGGTGGGAATCTGGGGTTGGGAATGGAATGCCGTGGCCTTGGATCGTGGACTCACAGAGGGCCCGGCTCGGTTGGGTTCCAGGTTTAGCCGCCGGGCAGCTCTACTCCTACCCCGCGCGGCGCTGGAGGAAGAAACGCCGCGCTCACCCGCCGGAGGACCCGCGCCTCTCCTTCCCCTCCATCAAACCAGGTACCTCCCGCGCCAGCCTGGGCCTCTGCTTCCCCGTGGGCCTCATCTCCATGGGTTCCTCATGTTCCTCACCTCCACGTTCTTTTGTGGGTCCTTATGTTCCTCTTGCGGTTCCTCATATTCCTCACCTCCATGTTCTTCTATGGTTCCTTATGTTCCTCTTGTGGTGGTTCCTCACATTCCTCACCTCCTTGTTCTTTTGTGGTTCCTTATGTCTCTCACCTCCATGGTCTTCTGTGTTACTCTTGTGGTTCCTCATATACCTCACCTCCATGTTCCTCTGTGGTTCCTTATGTTCCTCTTTTGGTTCCTTATGTTCCTCTTGTGATTCCTTATGTCTCTCACCTCCATGGTCTTCTATGTTCCTCTTGTGGTTCCTCATATTCCTCACCTCCATGTTCCTCTTGTGGTTCCTTGTGTCTCTCACCTCCATGGTCCTCTGTGTTCCTCTTGTGGTTCCTCATGTCCCTCATCTCCATGTTCCTGTGTGGTTCCTTATGTTCCTCTGTGGTTCCTCATGTCTCTCACCTCCGTGGTCTTCTATGTTACTCTTGTGGTTCCTCATATTCCTCACCTCCATGTTCCTCTGTGGTTCCTTATGTCTCTCACCTTCATGGTCCTCTGTGTTCCTCTTGTGGTTCCTCATGTCCCGCACCTCCACATTCCTTTGTGGTTCCTTATGTTCCTCTTGTGGTTCCTCATATTCCTCACCTCCGTGGTCCTCCTGTGGTTCCTTATGTTCCTCTATGGTTTCTTATGTCTCTCACCTCCATGGTCCTCTATGTTCCTCTTGTTCCTCATGTTCCTCGCCTCCCCATTCCTTTGTGGTTGCTGATGTTCCTTTTGTGATGGTTCCTCACATTCCTCACCTCCATGGTCCTCTTGTGGTGGTTCCTCATAGTCCTCATCTCCATGTTCTTCTATGGTTCCTTATGTTCCCCTTGTGGTGGTTCCTCATGTCCCTACCTCCATGGTCCTCTTGTGGTGGTTCCTCGTGTCCCTCACCTCCATGGTCCTCTGTGGTTCCTTATGTTCCTCTTGTGGTTCCTCATGGCCCTCACCTCCATGTTCCTCTATGGTTCCTTATGTTCCTCTTGTGGTGGTTCCTCATGTCCCTCACCTCCCCATTCCTTTGTGGTTCCTGATGTTCCTCTGGTGGTGGTTCCTCACATTCCTCATTTCCATGTTCCTCTATGGTTCCTGACATTCCTCTTGTGGTTCCTCACGCTCCTTACCACCACAAGAGATGGTTTTCTGGCAGCCCTGTCCCACATTTGATGGTAGAGCCCATGAAGGGCTGTTGGGTGTTTGGTTCCTCAAGGTGGGTCATGGAATCCTGGAATGATTTGGCTTGGATGGAACCTTAAAGCTCCTCCAGATCCAACCACCACGGGCAAGGCCACCTTGCATAGAGCAGCTTGCTCTGAGCCTTGAACACTGCCAGGCTGGGGTTGGGGGGGGTAGTTCTCCATGGTATCCCACCAGATTCCAGCTGATCCCAGCTTTCCCTGCAGACACAGAGCAGAGCCTGAAGAAGGACGGGCTCCTGGCCCAGGATGGCAAGCAGCCTGGAAGCGCTGCTCCGCACCGAGCCGCTGGAGAAGCGGAGCCTCCCGGATCCGCGCTGGATGACGACAGCCTGGGCGAGTTCCCGGTCACCAACAGCCGCGCGCGGAAGGTGCCGCTTCTGACGTGGGGAATGGGATGGGCAGCGGGGAGAGGAGGGGGCCAGGGTGCAGAAAACAAGGATTCTGGTCCCAAAGTTCAGGGGAAGGGAGGTTCTGGTCTGAAAATTCAGGGATTTTGGGCCCAGAATCCAGGGAAAGGGGGATTCTGGTCCCAAAATTCCTGGGAAGAGAGACTCTGGTCCAAAAATTCAGGGCAAAGGGGATTTTGGTCCCAAAATCCAGGGAAAGGGGGATTCTGGGCCTGGAATTCAAGGAATGGGGATTCTGGGCCCAGAATTTAGGTAAAGGGAGATTCTGGTCCGAAAATTCAGGGAAAGAGGGATTCTGGTCCCAAAGTCTAGGGACAGGGAATTCTGGTCCTGAAATTCAAGGAATGGGCGATTTTTGGCCCAGAATTTAGGGAAAGGGAGATTCTGGTCCTGAAATTTGAGGAAAGGGGGATCCTGGGCCCAGAATTTTTAGGGAAAGGGAGATTTCAGCATCAGAATTAAAGGGAAACGAAATTTCTGGTCCTGAAATCCATAGGGATGCAGATTCTGCTGATGCTTTGGCCTTTGCCTGTTGCAGTTGCCTCCCGGCAGGGGGGGTTAATCCCAGGGGAATGTTATTAATGGACGTTGGGATTCAGAAGTTCCCCCTTTCCTTTCGAAGCCACACGTGGGATTTTAATCCCATCACGATCCATGGGGTGGGAAGCACTTGGCTTAGCGAATCCAGCCCAGCCTGGTACGGATCATGCCAGGCTGGAAGCCACCACCACCAGATCCCACTTTTCCCATCCCAGTGCTCCCAAGGGATGGTGGTTTTCCCACTGACCACTTCCACAGGCACTGGAATGGATTCAGCTGCTGCCAAGAAGCCGGGCCCGTGCCGGAGTATCCCAGATCCCAATTTTCCCCCCTTTCTCCTCAATCCCAAGGGGTTATCCGCAATGTCCTCTCCTCTTTCCTAGCGGATCTTGGAGCCAGATGATTTCCTGGATGATTTGGATGATGAAGACTATGAGGAGGATACGCCAAAGCGACGAGGGAAGGGGAAGGCCAAGGTGGGCTTTGGCTGGATCCCGGCCTTTTGGTGGCAATTCCCAGTGAATCCAAGACTTTGCCGATGCCAAAACAGCCCCGACACCACCCAGGGCTCCACCGTGTCCATGTTTTGGGAAAACCTTGGGATGTGCTCAAGCCTATGTGTGGGATGAGCAGAAACCCCCCTTGGATTGGGATAACTCATGTACCTCCGCCACTAAGGAATGTTGGACATGGAAAACCCACTTCCAACGTCCTGGAATCCACCTGGCAGGAGGGTGTTGGTGCTCTTGCCCCTTCCCAAAGTGAGGAAGAGCCACTGAGGATCCCAAAGGATACTTTGCATTCCATGCACATCCAGTGGCAATTCCCGACTATTCCCACTGTGTGGCAGTGTCGGATCGCGCCGTGTCCGTGTCCTCAATCCAGGAGCTTTTTGGGGCACAAGTTTTCCTCAAATTTGGCTTGTTCCCACTTTTCCCCTCTTCCTCCCCCCCCCCAGGGCAAAGGCGTCAGTGGGGCTCGGAAGAAACTGGATGCGGCGATCTTGGAAGACCGGGATAAACCCTACGCTTGCGACAGTGAGTATGGAAAGCCGGGAGTGCTGTTTTGAGGGATCCATTGGGGTTTCCATTGGGATTTGGGATTGAAACTGCCAAAACCCAGGGAATTTTACACATCCTGGGGGAGGGCGTTTTTAGACCCCTCGGACTCTCCGTTCTTTGGTGGGTGGAGATGGCTGGAGTTTTCCCACCGGGAATGCCGGCATCTCGCCTGACTGAAAGGCTGTGCATGGAAAAATGAGGATAAACCTCTCCTGGTGTTGCAAACAGCCCTGGAAAGGTGGGAAGCAGCCCCCCCCCGCTAGCTTCCTGCTGGGATCCGTCTCCCTCAACCCATTCTGGAGCCAGCTCAAATCCCGTTATCCCACCCTTGGCCTCTCATCCCTCCTTAAAGCCACTCCTGAGGTTGTAGGTGTGAAACGCAACGCTCCCGCTCCAGTTCCAATCCCTCCTCAGCTGCAGGGGTGGGAATTCACTTCCCAGTCCCACTCCTCTGTGAGCCCGAGCTTCCCAATGCTTCCTCAAGAGGAATTGGGTGGGAAACCTAAGGAATTTAACAGGGAAAGCAGCAAACCCAAGGGACAAGTGAGGCTTTGGAATGCCCTTTCTGTCTTCTTCCTCCTGTCCTGCGCGAGCCTCCTTCTTCCCTTCCCCCCCCACCCCCTTTCCCAAGCCTGATCCCAAAGAGTTGTGTTTTTCCTGCCTTTTTTTCCCTGTTGGAAGCATGGCCTGGGATGCGTGTGTGTGTGGGGTGTTCTCACGACTCTCTTTCTGTGTTTCAGATAGTTACAAACAAAAGCATTCCTTGAAACCTCCCGACCGAGGTAGTCACTCTCTGTCTGCTTTTATACTTCCTGCCTTTCCTATTCCCAACGATTCCCCTCCAAAATCAGGGATTTCTCCCCCTTTCAACCTCACTGAACCCATGGGGAAAGGGGGGGGGAAGGACACAGCGGAAGCCAAAGGCCACCACCAACCTCGCTGCTCCTCTCCTGACCCTTTTCCAGCAGGGAAGAGCGGGCGTGCGTGCCGGCACGAGAGGGAAAACAAAGATGAATCCCTCTCCTGCTGCGGGGCTGGGAGGGAAAACATGGAGTATCCACAAAAGCCTTCCCGGCTCCTGGATCCCGGGATGCGCCGCGGCCTTTGAAGAGCCGCCAACGTCTTAGTGCTGCTTCTCA
>NW_027069118.1:0-31627 GCF_037157495.1 Lathamus discolor | reverse complement strand
TATTTCTAGCCCATTTTTGGCCATTTCTAGCCCGTTCCAAGCATTTTTTGGTCTTTTCTAACCCATTTTTTGCCCTATTGAACCCACTTTTTGGCAATTTCATCTATTTCTAGCCCGCTTTTGGCCTTTTCTAACCCCTTTTTACCCACTTCTAACCTGTCTGGAAACATTTTTGGTCATTTCTAAGTCATTTTAAGCCTCTATTTTTCCTTTCCTAACCCATTTCTGTCAATTTCTAACCCGTTTTAAGCCATTCCTTTCCTTTCCTAACCCCTTTCTTTCCTGTTTTCAACCATTTTTATCCCTTTCTGACCTGGTTCTGCCCTTTTCTATCCCGTTTTAAGCCATTCTTGGCAATTTCTAAACACGTTTTCCCATTTCTATCCCATTTTTGCCCATTTGAAGCTCATTTTAAGCCATTTCTGGCCATTTCTAACCTGCTTTTGCCCTTTTCTAACCTGCTTTTGCCCTTTTCTAGCTACTTTCAAGCCTTCTTTTTTCCCATTTCTTACGCACTCTTGGAAGTTTCAGAAAAGTTTTAGGCCATTTTGGCCATTTCTATTCCATTTTTTCCCACTTCTAACTCCTTTTAAGTCCTTTTTTGCTATTTCTAAACCATTTCTGGCCCATTTCAAACCATTTTAAGCCTTTTTTGCTCTTTTCTAAACAATTTGCCCATTTCTAACCCGTTTCCAGCCATTTCTGGCTACTGTTAAGCAACCTTGGCCATTTCTCTCCCGTTTTTGCCAATCTGAAACTCTCTTTAAGCCATTTTTTGCCGTTTCCCTCATATTCTTGCCCACTTTCAACCCGTTTCAAGCCATTTGTTTCCTTTTCGAACTATTTTGTGCCCATTCCTTACCTGTTTTCAGCCATATTTGGCCAATTCTAAACTATTTTTGCCCAATTCTACTCCATTTTTTGCCCATTTCTAACCCATTTTTGCCCATTTCCAGAATGTTTTATGCTCTTTTTGCTATTTCGAACCCATTTCTTAGCACCTCTCTAACCCCTTTTGAGCAATTTTGGGCAGCTTCTCGCCTTTTTTATGCCATATTGGCCTCTTTCAAAGCCAGTTTTAGCCATTTCGAGACCACGTTTTCGCACTTCTAAGTCGGTTTAAGTAGGATTTGGCCATTTCTAACCCGTTTTTGCGCATTTCTACCCCCTTTTTAGCCATTATTTTCCCTTTCCTTACTCATTTTTGCCTATTTCTTACCCGCTTTCAGCCGTCTTGGGCCTTACCTAACCCATTTTTACTCCCTTCTAACCTGGCTGGAACCATTTTTGGCCATTTCTCACCCATGTGTACCCATTTCTAACCCCTATAAAACCTTTTTTGGCTATTTCTCAACAATTTTTGACATTTCTATCCCACGCTTGCCCATTTCGATCCTATTTTTGCCAAGTTTCAACCCATTTTACGCCGTGGTTTTGCCTTTTCCGAACTGTTTTTGACCATTTCTAACCTGTTTTGAGCCGTTTTGGTCTATTTCTAGCCCATTTTTGGCCATTTCTAGCCCGTTCCAAGCATTTTTTGGTCTTTTCTAACCCATTTTTTGCCCTATTGAACCCACTTTTTGGCAATTTCATCTATTTCTAGCCCGCTTTTGGCCTTTTCTAACCCCTTTTTACCCACTTCTAACCTGTCTGGAAACATTTTTGGCCATTTCTAAGTCATTTTAAGCCTCTATTTTTCCTTTCCTAACCCATTTCTGTCAATTTCTAACCCGTTTTAAGCCATTCCTTTCCTTTCCTAACCCCTTTCTTTCCTGTTTTCAACCATTTTTATCCCTTTCTGACCTGGTTCTGCCCTTTTCTATCCCGTTTTAAGCCATTCTTGGCAATTTCTAAACACGTTTTCCCATTTCTATCCCATTTTTGCCCATTTGAAGCTCATTTTAAGCCATTTCTGGCCATTTCTAACCTGCTTTTGCCCTTTTCTAACCTGCTTTTGCCCTTTTCTAGCTACTTTCAAGCCTTCTTTTTTCCCATTTCTTACGCACTCTTGGAAGTTTCAGAAAAGTTTTAGGCCATTTTGGCCATTTCTATTCCATTTTTTCCCACTTCTAACTCCTTTTAAGTCCTTTTTTGCTATTTCTAAACCATTTCTGGCCCATTTCAAACCATTTTAAGCCTTTTTTGCTCTTTTCTAAACAATTTGCCCATTTCTAACCCGTTTCCAGCCATTTCTGGCTACTGTTAAGCAACCTTGGCCATTTCTCTCCCTTTTTTGCCAATCTGAAACTCTCTTTAAGCCATTTTTTGCCGTTTCCCTCATATTCTTGCCCACTTTCAACCCGTTTCAAGCCATTTGTTTCCTTTTCGAACTATTTTGTGCCCATTCCTTACCTGTTTTCAGCCATATTTGGCCAATTCTAAACTATTTTTGCCCAATTCTACTCCATTTTTTGCCCATTTCTAACCCATTTTTGCCCATTTCCAGAATGTTTTATGCTCTTTTTGCTATTTCGAACCCATTTCTTAGCACCTCTCTAACCCCTTTTGAACAATTTTGGGCAGCTTCTCGCCTTTTTTATGCCATATTGGCCTCTTTCAAAGCCAGTTTTAGCCATTTCGAGACCACGTTTTCGCACTTCTAAGTCGGTTTAAGTAGCATTTGGCCATTTCTAACCCGTTTTTTGCGCATTTCTACCCCCTTTTTAGCCATTATTTTCCCTTTCCTTACTCATTTTTGCCTATTTCTTACCCGCTTTCAGCCGTCTTGGGCCTTACCTAACCCATTTTTACTCCCTTCTAACCTGGCTGGAACCATTTTTGGCCATTTCTCACCCATGTGTACCCATTTCTAACCCCTATAAAACCATTTTTGGCTATTTCTCAACAATTTTTGACATTTCTATCCCACGCTTGCCCATTTCGATCCTATTTTTGCCAAGTTTCAACCCATTTTACGCCGTGGTTTTGCCTTTTCCGAACTGTTTTTGACCATTTCTAACCTGTTTTGAGCCGTTTTGGTCTATTTCTAGCCCATTTTTGGCCATTTCTAGCCCGTTCCAAGCATTTTTTGGTCTTTTCTAACCCATTTTTTGCCCTATTGAACCCACTTTTTGGCAATTTCATCTATTTCTAGCCCGCTTTTGGCCTTTTCTAACCCCTTTTTACCCACTTCTAACCTGTCTGGAAACATTTTTGGCCATTTCTAAGTCATTTTAAGCCTCTATTTTTCCTTTCCTAACCCATTTCTGTCAATTTCTAACCCGTTTTAAGCCATTCCTTTCCTTTCCTAACCCCTTTCTTTCCTGTTTTCAACCATTTTTATCCCTTTCTGACCTGGTTCTGCCCTTTTCTATCCCGTTTTAAGCCATTCTTGGCAATTTCTAAACACGTTTTCCCATTTCTATCCCATTTTTGCCCATTTGAAGCTCGTTTTAAGCCATTTCTGGCCATTTCTAACCTGCTTTTGCCCTTTTCTAACCTGCTTTTGCCCTTTTCTAGCTACTTTCAAGCCTTCTTTTTTCCCATTTCTTACGCACTCTTGGAAGTTTCAGAAAAGTTTTAGGCCATTTTGGCCATTTCTATTCCATTTTTTCCCACTTCTAACTCCTTTTAAGTCCTTTTTTGCTATTTCTAAACCATTTCTGGCCCATTTCAAACCATTTTAAGCCTTTTTTGCTCTTTTCTAAACAATTTGCCCATTTCTAACCCGTTTCCAGCCATTTCTGGCTACTGTTAAGCAACCTTGGCCATTTCTCTCCCTTTTTCGCCAATCTGAAACTCTCTTTAAGCCATTTTTTGCCGTTTCCCTCATATTCTTGCCCACTTTCAACCCGTTTCAAGCCATTTGTTTCCTTTTCGAACTATTTTGTGCCCATTCCTTACCTGTTTTCAGCCATATTTGGCCAATTCTAAACTATTTTTGCCCAATTCTACTCCATTTTTTGCCCATTTCTAACCCATTTTTGCCCATTTCCAGAATGTTTTATGCTCTTTTTGCTATTTCGAACCCATTTCTTAGCACCTCTCTAACCCCTTTTGAGCAATTTTGGGCAGCTTCTCGCCTTTTTTATGCCATATTGGCCTCTTTCAAAGCCAGTTTTAGCCATTTCGAGACCACGTTTTCGCACTTCTAAGTCGGTTTAAGTAGCATTTGGCCATTTCTAACCCGTTTTTGCGCATTTCTACCCCCTTTTTAGCCATTATTTTCCCTTTCCTTACTCATTTTTGCCTATTTCTTACCCGCTTTCAGCCGTCTTGGGCCTTACCTAACCCATTTTTACTCCCTTCTAACCTGGCTGGAACCATTTTTGGCCATTTCTCACCCATGTGTACCCATTTCTAACCCCTATAAAACCATTTCTGGCTATTTCTCAACAATTTTTGACATTTCTATCCCACGCTTGCCCATTTCGATCCTATTTTTGCCAAGTTTCAACCCATTTTACGCCCTGGTTTTGCCTTTTCCGAACTGTTTTTGACCATTTCTAACCTGTTTTGAGCCGTTTTGGTCTATTTCTAGCCCATTTTTGGCCATTTCTAGCCCGTTCCAAGCATTTTTTGGTCTTTTCTAACCCATTTTTTGCCCTATTGAACCCACTTTTTGGCAATTTCATCTATTTCTAGCCCGCTTTTGGCCTTTTCTAACCCCTTTTTACCCACTTCTAACCTGTCTGGAAACATTTTTGGCCATTTCTAAGTCATTTTAAGCCTCTATTTTTCCTTTCCTAACCCATTTCTGTCAATTTCTAACCCGTTTTAAGCCATTCCTTTCCTTTCCTAACCCCTTTCTTTCCTGTTTTCAACCATTTTTATCCCTTTCTGACCTGGTTCTGCCCTTTTCTATCCTGTTTTAAGCCATTCTTGGCAATTTCTAAACACGTTTTCCCATTTCTATCCCATTTTTGCCCATTTGAAGCTCATTTTAAGCCATTTCTGGCCATTTCTAACCTGCTTTTGCCCTTTTCTAACCTGCTTTTGCCCTTTTCTAGCTACTTTCAAGCCTTCTTTTTTCCCATTTCTTACGCACTCTTGGAAGTTTCAGAAAAGTTTTAGGCCATTTTGGCCATTTCTATTCCATTTTTTCCCACTTCTAACTCCTTTTAAGTCCTTTTTTGCTATTTCTAAACCATTTCTGGCCCATTTCAAACCATTTTAAGCCTTTTTTGCTCTTTTCTAAACAATTTGCCCATTTCTAACCCGTTTCCAGCCATTTCTGGCTACTGTTAAGCAACCTTGGCCATTTCTCTCCCTTTTTCGCCAATCTGAAACTCTCTTTAAGCCATTTTTTGCCGTTTCCCTCATATTCTTGCCCACTTTCAACCCGTTTCAAGCCATTTGTTTCCTTTTCGAACTATTTTGTGCCCATTCCTTACCTGTTTTCAGCCATATTTGGCCAATTCTAAACTATTTTTGCCCAATTCTACTCCATTTTTTGCCCATTTCTAACCCATTTTTGCCCATTTCCAGAATGTTTTATGCTCTTTTTGCTATTTCGAACCCATTTCTTAGCACCTCTCTAACCCCTTTTGAACAATTTTGGGCAGCTTCTCGCCTTTTTTATGCCATATTGGCCTCTTTCAAAGCCAGTTTTAGCCATTTCGAGACCACGTTTTTGCACTTCTAAGTCGGTTTAAGTAGGCTTTGGCCATTTCTAACCCGTTTTTGCGCATTTCTACCCCCTTTTTAGCCATTATTTTCCCTTTCCTTACTCATTTTTGCCTATTTCTTACCCGCTTTCAGCCGTCTTGGGCCTTACCTAACCCATTTTTACTCCCTTCTAACCTGGCTGGAACCATTTTTGGCCATTTCTCACCCATGTGTACCCATTTCTAACCCCTATAAAACCATTTTTGGCTATTTCTCAACAATTTTTGACATTTCTATCCCACGCTTGCCCATTTCGATCCTATTTTTGCCAAGTTTCAACCCATTTTACGCCCTGGTTTTGCCTTTTCCGAACTGTTTTTGACCATTTCTAACCTGTTTTGAGCCGTTTTGGTCTATTTCTAGCCCATTTTTGGCCATTCCTAGCCCGTTCCAAGCATTTTTTGGTCTTTTCTAACCCATTTTTTGCCCTATTGAACCCACTTTTTGGCAATTTCATCTATTTCTAGCCCGCTTTTGGCCTTTTCTAACCCCTTTTTACCCACTTCTAACCTGTCTGGAAACATTTTTGGCCATTTCTAAGTCATTTTAAGCCTCTATTTTTCCTTTCCTAACCCATTTCTGTCAATTTCTAACCCGTTTTAAGCCATTCCTTTCCTTTCCTAACCCCTTTCTTTCCTGTTTTCAACCATTTTTATCCCTTTCTGACCTGGTTCTGCCCTTTTCTATCCCGTTTTAAGCCATTCTTGGCAATTTCTAAACAATTTTTCCCATTTCTATCCCATTTTTGCCCATTTGAAGCTCGTTTTAAGCCATTTCTGGCCATTTCTAACCTGCTTTTGCCCTTTTCTAACCTGCTTTTGCCCTTTTCTAGCTACTTTCAAGCCTTCTTTTTTCCCATTTCTTACGCACTCTTGGAAGTTTCAGAAAAGTTTTAGGCCATTTTGGCCATTTCGGCCATTTCTATTCCATTTTTTCCCACTTCTAACTCCTTTTAAGTCCTTTTTTGCTATTTCTAAACCATTTCTGGCCCATTTCAAACCATTTTAAGCCTTTTTTGCTCTTTTCTAAACAATTTGCCCATTTCTAACCCGTTTCCAGCCATTTCTGGCTACTGTTAAGCAACCTTGGCCATTTCTCTCCCTTTTTCGCCAATCTGAAACTCTCTTTAAGCCATTTTTTGCCGTTTCCCTCATATTCTTGCCCACTTTCAACCCGTTTCAAGCCATTTGTTTCCTTTTCGAACTATTTTGTGCCCATTCCTTACCTGTTTTCAGCCATATTTGGCCAATTCTAAACTATTTTTGCCCAATTCTACTCCATTTTTTGCCCATTTCTAACCCATTTTTGCCCATTTCCAGAATGTTTTATGCTCTTTTTGCTATTTCGAACCCATTTCTTAGCACCTCTCTAACCCCTTTTGAACAATTTTGGGCAGCTTCTCGCCTTTTTTATGCCATATTGGCCTCTTTCAAAGCCAGTTTTAGCCATTTCGAGACCACGTTTTTGCACTTCTAAGTCGGTTTAAGTAGGCTTTGGCCATTTCTAACCCGTTTTTGCGCATTTCTACCCCCTTTTTAGCCATTATTTTCCCTTTCCTTACTCATTTTTGCCTATTTCTTACCCGCTTTCAGCCGTCTTGGGCCTTACCTAACCCATTTTTACTCCCTTCTAACCTGGCTGGAACCATTTTTGGCCATTTCTCACCCATGTGTACCCATTTCTAACCCCTATAAAACCATTTTTGGCTATTTCTCAACAATTTTTGACATTTCTATCCCACGCTTGCCCATTTCGATCCTATTTTTGCCAAGTTTCAACCCATTTTACGCCCTGGTTTTGCCTTTTCCGAACTGTTTTTGACCATTTCTAACCTGTTTTGAGCCGTTTTGGTCTATTTCTAGCCCATTTTTGGCCATTTCTAGCCCGTTCCAAGCATTTTTTGGTCTTTTCTAACCCATTTTTTGCCCTATTGAACCCACTTTTTGGCAATTTCATCTATTTCTAGCCCGCTTTTGGCCTTTTCTAACCCCTTTTTACCCACTTCTAACCTGTCTGGAAACATTTTTGGCCATTTCTAAGTCATTTTAAGCCTCTATTTTTCCTTTCCTAACCCATTTCTGTCAATTTCTAACCCGTTTTAAGCCATTCCTTTCCTTTCCTAACCCCTTTCTTTCCTGTTTTCAACCATTTTTATCCCTTTCTGACCTGGTTCTGCCCTTTTCTATCCCGTTTTAAGCCATTCTTGGCAATTTCTAAACAATTTTTCCCATTTCTATCCCATTTTTGCCCATTTGAAGCTCGTTTTAAGCCATTTCTGGCCATTTCTAACCTGCTTTTGCCCTTTTCTAACCTGCTTTTGCCCTTTTCTAGCTACTTTCAAGCCTTCTTTTTTCCCATTTCTTACGCACTCTTGGAAGTTTCAGAAAAGTTTTAGGCCATTTTGGCCATTTCGGCCATTTCTATTCCATTTTTTCCCACTTCTAACTCCTTTTAAGTCCTTTTTTGCTATTTCTAAACCATTTCTGGCCCATTTCAAACCATTTTAAGCCTTTTTTGCTCTTTTCTAAACAATTTGCCCATTTCTAACCCGTTTCCAGCCATTTCTGGCTACTGTTAAGCAACCTTGGCCATTTCTCTCCCTTTTTCGCCAATCTGAAACTCTCTTTAAGCCATTTTTTGCCGTTTCCCTCATATTCTTGCCCACTTTCAACCCGTTTCAAGCCATTTGTTTCCTTTTCGAACTATTTTGTGCCCATTCCTTACCTGTTTTCAGCCATATTTGGCCAATTCTAAACTATTTTTGCCCAATTCTACTCCATTTTTTGCCCATTTCTAACCCATTTTTGCCCATTTCCAGAATGTTTTATGCTCTTTTTGCTATTTCGAACCCATTTCTTAGCACCTCTCTAACCCCTTTTGAACAATTTTGGGCAGCTTCTCGCCTTTTTTATGCCATATTGGCCTCTTTCAAAGCCAGTTTTAGCCATTTCGAGACCACGTTTTTGCACTTCTAAGTCGGTTTAAGTAGGCTTTGGCCATTTCTAACCCGTTTTTGCGCATTTCTACCCCCTTTTTAGCCATTATTTTCCCTTTCCTTACTCATTTTTGCCTATTTCTTACCCGCTTTCAGCCGTCTTGGGCCTTACCTAACCCATTTTTACTCCCTTCTAACCTGGCTGGAACCATTTTTGGCCATTTCTCACCCATGTGTACCCATTTCTAACCCCTATAAAACCATTTTTGGCTATTTCTCAACAATTTCTGACATTTCTATCCCACGCTTGCCCATTTCGATCCTATTTTTGCCAAGTTTCAACCCATTTTACGCCCTGGTTTTGCCTTTTCCGAACTGTTTTTGACCATTTCTAACCTGTTTTGAGCCGTTTTGGTCTATTTCTAGCCCATTTTTGGCCATTTCTAGCCCGTTCCAAGCATTTTTTGGTCTTTTCTAACCCATTTTTTGCCCTATTGAACCCACTTTTTGGCAATTTCATCTATTTCTAGCCCGCTTTTGGCCTTTTCTAACCCCTTTTTACCCACTTCTAACCTGTCTGGAAACATTTTTGGCCATTTCTAAGTCATTTTAAGCCTCTATTTTTCCTTTCCTAACCCATTTCTGTCAATTTCTAACCCGTTTTAAGCCATTCCTTTCCTTTCCTAACCCCTTTCTTTCCTGTTTTCAACCATTTTTATCCCTTTCTGACCTGGTTCTGCCCTTTTCTATCCCGTTTTAAGCCATTCTTGGCAATTTCTAAACACGTTTTCCCATTTCTATCCCATTTTTGCCCATTTGAAGCTCATTTTAAGCCATTTCTGGCCATTTCTAACCTGCTTTTGCCCTTTTCTAACCTGCTTTTGCCCTTTTCTAGCTACTTTCAAGCCTTCTTTTTTCCCATTTCTTACGCACTCTTGGAAGTTTCAGAAAAGTTTTAGGCCATTTTGGCCATTTCTATTCCATTTTTTCCCACTTCTAACTCCTTTTAAGTCCTTTTTTGCTATTTCTAAACCATTTCTGGCCCATTTCAAACCATTTTAAGCCTTTTTTGCTCTTTTCTAAACAATTTGCCCATTTCTAACCCGTTTCCAGCCATTTCTGGCTACTGTTAAGCAACCTTGGCCATTTCTCTCCCTTTTTCGCCAATCTGAAACTCTCTTTAAGCCATTTTTTGCCGTTTCCCTCATATTCTTGCCCACTTTCAACCCGTTTCAAGCCATTTGTTTCCTTTTCGAACTATTTTGTGCCCATTCCTTACCTGTTTTCAGCCATATTTGGCCAATTCTAAACTATTTTTGCCCAATTCTACTCCATTTTTTGCCCATTTCTAACCCATTTTTGCCCATTTCCAGAATGTTTTATGCTCTTTTTGCTATTTCGAACCCATTTCTTAGCACCTCTCTAACCCCTTTTGAACAATTTTGGGCAGCTTCTCGCCTTTTTTATGCCATATTGGCCTCTTTCAAAGCCAGTTTTAGCCATTTCGAGACCACGTTTTTGCACTTCTAAGTCGGTTTAAGTAGGCTTTGGCCATTTCTAACCCGTTTTTGCGCATTTCTACCCCCTTTTTAGCCATTATTTTCCCTTTCCTTACTCATTTTTGCCTATTTCTTACCCGCTTTCAGCCGTCTTGGGCCTTACCTAACCCATTTTTACTCCCTTCTAACCTGGCTGGAACCATTTTTGGCCATTTCTCACCCATGTGTACCCATTTCTAACCCCTATAAAACCATTTTTGGCTATTTCTCAACAATTTTTGACATTTCTATCCCACGCTTGCCCATTTCGATCCTATTTTTGCCAAGTTTCAACCCATTTTACGCCGTGGTTTTGCCTTTTCCGAACTGTTTTTGACCATTTCTAACCTGTTTTGAGCCGTTTTGGTCTATTTCTAGCCCATTTTTGGCCATTTCTAGCCCGTTCCAAGCATTTTTTGGTCTTTTCTAACCCATTTTTTGCCCTATTGAACCCACTTTTTGGCAATTTCATCTATTTCTAGCCCGCTTTTGGCCTTTTCTAACCCCTTTTTACCCACTTCTAACCTGTCTGGAAACATTTTTGGCCATTTCTAAGTCATTTTAAGCCTCTATTTTTCCTTTCCTAACCCATTTCTGTCAATTTCTAACCCGTTTTAAGCCATTCCTTTCCTTTCCTAACCCCTTTCTTTCCTGTTTTCAACCATTTTTATCCCTTTCTGACCTGGTTCTGCCCTTTTCTATCCCGTTTTAAGCCATTCTTGGCAATTTCTAAACACGTTTTCCCATTTCTATCCCATTTTTGCCCATTTGAAGCTCATTTTAAGCCATTTCTGGCCATTTCTAACCTGCTTTTGCCCTTTTCTAACCTGCTTTTGCCCTTTTCTAGCTACTTTCAAGCCTTCTTTTTTCCCATTTCTTACGCACTCTTGGAAGTTTCAGAAAAGTTTTAGGCCATTTTGGCCATTTCTATTCCATTTTTTCCCACTTCTAACTCCTTTTAAGTCCTTTTTTGCTATTTCTAAACCATTTCTGGCCCATTTCAAACCATTTTAAGCCTTTTTTGCTCTTTTCTAAACAATTTGCCCATTTCTAACCCGTTTCCAGCCATTTCTGGCTACTGTTAAGCAACCTTGGCCATTTCTCTCCCTTTTTCGCCAATCTGAAACTCTCTTTAAGCCATTTTTTGCCGTTTCCCTCATATTCTTGCCCACTTTCAACCCGTTTCAAGCCATTTGTTTCCTTTTCGAACTATTTTGTGCCCATTCCTTACCTGTTTTCAGCCATATTTGGCCAATTCTAAAGTATTTTTGCCCAATTCTACTCCATTTTTTGCCCATTTCTAACCCATTTTTGCCCATTTCCAGAATGTTTTATGCTCTTTTTGCTGTTTCGAACCCATTTCTTAGCACCTCTCTAACCCCTTTTGAACAATTTTGGGCAGCTTCTCGCCTTTTTTATGCCATATTGGCCTCTTTCAAAGCCAATTTTAGCCATTTCGAGACCACGTTTTCGCACTTCTAAGTCGGTTTAAGTAGGCTTTGGCCATTTCTAACCCGTTTTTGCGCATTTCTACCCCCTTTTTAGCCATTATTTTCCCTTTCCTTACTCATTTTTGCCTATTTCTTACCCGCTTTCAGCCGTCTTGGGCCTTACCTAACCCATTTTTACTCCCTTCTAACCTGGCTGGAACCATTTTTGGCCATTTCTCACCCATGTGTACCCATTTCTAACCCCTATAAAACCATTTTTGGCTATTTCTCAACAATTTTTGACATTTCTATCCCACGCTTGCCCATTTCGATCCTATTTTTGCCAAGTTTCAACCCATTTTACGCCCTGGTTTTGCCTTTTCCGAACTGTTTTTGACCATTTCTAACCTGTTTTGAGCCGTTTTGGTCTATTTCTAGCCCATTTTTGGCCATTTCTAGCCCGTTCCAAGCATTTTTTGGTCTTTTCTAACCCATTTTTTGCCCTATTGAACCCACTTTTTGGCAATTTCATCTATTTCTAGCCCGCTTTTGGCCTTTTCTAACCCCTTTTTACCCACTTCTAACCTGTCTGGAAACATTTTTGGCCATTTCTAAGTCATTTTAAGCCTCTATTTTTCCTTTCCTAACCCATTTCTGTCAATTTCTAACCCGTTTTAAGCCATTCCTTTCCTTTCCTAACCCCTTTCTTTCCTGTTTTCAACCATTTTTATCCCTTTCTGACCTGGTTCTGCCCTTTTCTATCCCGTTTTAAGCCATTCTTGGCAATTTCTAAACACGTTTTCCCATTTCTATCCCATTTTTGCCCATTTGAAGCTCGTTTTAAGCCATTTCTGGCCATTTCTAACCTGCTTTTGCCCTTTTCTAACCTGCTTTTGCCCTTTTCTAGCTACTTTCAAGCCTTCTTTTTTCCCATTTCTTACGCACTCTTGGAAGTTTCAGAAAAGTTTTAGGCCATTTTGGCCATTTCTATTCCATTTTTTCCCACTTCTAACTCCTTTTAAGTCCTTTTTTGCTATTTCTAAACCATTTCTGGCCCATTTCAAACCATTTTAAGCCTTTTTTGCTCTTTTCTAAACAATTTGCCCATTTCTAACCCGTTTCCAGCCATTTCTGGCTACTGTTAAGCAACCTTGGCCATTTCTCTCCCTTTTTCGCCAATCTGAAACTCTCTTTAAGCCATTTTTTGCCGTTTCCCTCATATTCTTGCCCACTTTCAACCCGTTTCAAGCCATTTGTTTCCTTTTCGAACTATTTTGTGCCCATTCCTTACCTGTTTTCAGCCATATTTGGCCAATTCTAAAGTATTTTTGCCCAATTCTACTCCATTTTTTGCCCATTTCTAACCCATTTTTGCCCATTTCCAGAATGTTTTATGCTCTTTTTGCTGTTTCGAACCCATTTCTTAGCACCTCTCTAACCCCTTTTGAACAATTTTGGGCAGCTTCTCGCCTTTTTTATGCCATATTGGCCTCTTTCAAAGCCAATTTTAGCCATTTCGAGACCACGTTTTCGCACTTCTAAGTCGGTTTAAGTAGGCTTTGGCCATTTCTAACCCGTTTTTTGCGCATTTCTACCCCCTTTTTAGCCATTATTTTCCCTTTCCTTACTCATTTTTGCCTATTTCTTACCCGCTTTCAGCCGTCTTGGGCCTTACCTAACCCATTTTTACTCCCTTCTAACCTGGCTGGAACCATTTTTGGCCATTTCTCACCCATGTGTACCCATTTCTAACCCCTATAAAACCATTTTTGGCTATTTCTCAACAATTTTTGACATTTCTATCCCACGCTTGCCCATTTCGATCCTATTTTTGCCAAGTTTCAACCCATTTTACGCCCTGGTTTTGCCTTTTCCGAACTGTTTTTGACCATTTCTAACCTGTTTTGAGCCGTTTTGGTCTATTTCTAGCCCATTTTTGGCCATTTCTAGCCCGTTCCAAGCATTTTTTGGTCTTTTCTAACCCATTTTTTGCCCTATTGAACCCACTTTTTGGCAATTTCATCTATTTCTAGCCCGCTTTTGGCCTTTTCTAACCCCTTTTTACCCACTTCTAACCTGTCTGGAAACATTTTTGGCCATTTCTAAGTCATTTTAAGCCTCTATTTTTCCTTTCCTAACCCATTTCTGTCAATTTCTAACCCGTTTTAAGCCATTCCTTTCCTTTCCTAACCCCTTTCTTTCCTGTTTTCAACCATTTTTATCCCTTTCTGACCTGGTTCTGCCCTTTTCTATCCCGTTTTAAGCCATTCTTGGCAATTTCTAAACACGTTTTCCCATTTCTATCCCATTTTTGCCCATTTGAAGCTCGTTTTAAGCCATTTCTGGCCATTTCTAACCTGCTTTTGCCCTTTTCTAACCTGCTTTTGCCCTTTTCTAGCTACTTTCAAGCCTTCTTTTTTCCCATTTCTTACGCACTCTTGGAAGTTTCAGAAAAGTTTTAGGCCATTTTGGCCATTTCTATTCCATTTTTTCCCACTTCTAACTCCTTTTAAGTCCTTTTTTGCTATTTCTAAACCATTTCTGGCCCATTTCAAACCATTTTAAGCCTTTTTTGCTCTTTTCTAAACAATTTGCCCATTTCTAACCCGTTTCCAGCCATTTCTGGCTACTGTTAAGCAACCTTGGCCATTTCTCTCCCTTTTTCGCCAATCTGAAACTCTCTTTAAGCCATTTTTTGCCGTTTCCCTCATATTCTTGCCCACTTTCAACCCGTTTCAAGCCATTTGTTTCCTTTTCGAACTATTTTGTGCCCATTCCTTACCTGTTTTCAGCCGTATTTGGCCAATTCTAAACTATTTTTGCCCAATTCTACTCCATTTTTTGCCCATTTCTAACCCATTTTTGCCCATTTCTAGAATGTTTTATGCTCTTTTTGCTATTTCGAACCCATTTCTTAGCACCTCTCTAACCCCTTTTGAACAATTTTGGGCAGCTTCTCGCCTTTTTTATGCCATATTGGCCTCTTTCAAAGCCAGTTTTAGCCATTTCGAGACCACGTTTTCGCACTTCTAAGTCGGTTTAAGTAGCATTTGGCCATTTCTAACCCGTTTTTGCGCATTTCTACCCCCTTTTTAGCCATTATTTTCCCTTTCCTTACTCATTTTTGCCTATTTCTTACCCGCTTTCAGCCGTCTTGGGCCTTACCTAACCCATTTTTACTCCCTTCTAACCTGGCTGGAACCATTTTTGGCCATTTCTCACCCATGTGTACCCATTTCTAACCCCTATAAAACCATTTCTGGCTATTTCTCAACAATTTTTGACATTTCTATCCCACGCTTGCCCATTTCGATCCTATTTTTGCCAAGTTTCAACCCATTTTACGCCCTGGTTTTGCCTTTTCCGAACTGTTTTTGACCATTTCTAACCTGTTTTGAGCCGTTTTGGTCTATTTCTAGCCCATTTTTGGCCATTTCTAGCCCGTTCCAAGCATTTTTTGGTCTTTTCTAACCCATTTTTTGCCCTATTGAACCCACTTTTTGGCAATTTCATCTATTTCTAGCCCGCTTTTCGCCTTTTCTAACCCCTTTTTACCCACTTCTAACCTGTCTGGAAACATTTTTGGCCATTTCTAAGTCATTTTAAGCCTCTATTTTTCCTTTCCTAACCCATTTCTGTCAATTTCTAACCCGTTTTAAGCCATTCCTTTCCTTTCCTAACCCCTTTCTTTCCTGTTTTCAACCATTTTTATCCCTTTCTGACCTGGTTCTGCCCTTTTCTATCCCGTTTTAAGCCATTCTTGGCAATTTCTAAACACGTTTTCCCATTTCTATCCCATTTTTGCCCATTTGAAGCTCATTTTAAGCCATTTCTGGCCATTTCTAACCTGCTTTTGCCCTTTTCTAACCTGCTTTTGCCCTTTTCTAGCTACTTTCAAGCCTTCTTTTTTCCCATTTCTTACGCACTCTTGGAAGTTTCAGAAAAGTTTTAGGCCATTTTGGCCATTTCTATTCCATTTTTTCCCACTTCTAACTCCTTTTAAGTCCTTTTTTGCTATTTCTAAACCATTTCTGGCCCATTTCAAACCATTTTAAGCCTTTTTTGCTCTTTTCTAAACAATTTGCCCATTTCTAACCCGTTTCCAGCCATTTCTGGCTACTGTTAAGCAACCTTGGCCATTTCTCTCCCGTTTTTGCCAATCTGAAACTCTCTTTAAGCCATTTTTTGCCGTTTCCCTCATATTCTTGCCCACTTTCAACCCGTTTCAAGCCATTTGTTTCCTTTTCGAACTATTTTGTGCCCATTCCTTACCTGTTTTCAGCCATATTTGGCCAATTCTAAACTATTTTTGCCCAATTCTACTCCATTTTTTGCCCATTTCTAACCCATTTTTGCCCATTTCCAGAATGTTTTATGCTCTTTTTGCTATTTCGAACCCATTTCTTAGCACCTCTCTAACCCCTTTTGAACAATTTTGGGCAGCTTCTCGCCTTTTTTATGCCATATTGGCCTCTTTCAAAGCCAGTTTTAGCCATTTCGAGACCACGTTTTCGCACTTCTAAGTCGGTTTAAGTAGGATTTGGCCATTTCTAACCCGTTTTTGCGCATTTCTACCCCCTTTTTAGCCATTATTTTCCCTTTCCTTACTCATTTTTGCCTATTTCTTACCCGCTTTCAGCCGTCTTGGGCCTTACCTAACCCATTTTTACTCCCTTCTAACCTGGCTGGAACCATTTTTGGCCATTTCTCACCCATGTGTACCCATTTCTAACCCCTATAAAACCTTTTTTGGCTATTTCTCAACAATTTTTGACATTTCTATCCCACGCTTGCCCATTTCGATCCTATTTTTGCCAAGTTTCAACCCATTTTACGCCCTGGTTTTGCCTTTTCCGAACTGTTTTTGACCATTTCTAACCTGTTTTGAGCCGTTTTGGTCTATTTCTAGCCCATTTTTGGCCATTTCTAGCCCGTTCCAAGCATTTTTTGGTCTTTTCTAACCCATTTTTTGCCCTATTGAACCCACTTTTTGGCAATTTCATCTATTTCTAGCCCGCTTTTCGCCTTTTCTAACCCCTTTTTACCCACTTCTAACCTGTCTGGAAACATTTTTGGCCATTTCTAAGTCATTTTAAGCCTCTATTTTTCCTTTCCTAACCCATTTCTGTCAATTTCTAACCCGTTTTAAGCCATTCCTTTCCTTTCCTAACCCCTTTCTTTCCTGTTTTCAACCATTTTTATCCCTTTCTGACCTGGTTCTGCCCTTTTCTATCCCGTTTTAAGCCATTCTTGGCAATTTCTAAACACGTTTTCCCATTTCTATCCCATTTTTGCCCATTTGAAGCTCATTTTAAGCCATTTCTGGCCATTTCTAACCTGCTTTTGCCCTTTTCTAACCTGCTTTTGCCCTTTTCTAGCTACTTTCAAGCCTTCTTTTTTCCCATTTCTTACGCACTCTTGGAAGTTTCAGAAAAGTTTTAGGCCATTTTGGCCATTTCTATTCCATTTTTTCCCACTTCTAACTCCTTTTAAGTCCTTTTTTGCTATTTCTAAACCATTTCTGGCCCATTTCAAACCATTTTAAGCCTTTTTTGCTCTTTTCTAAACAATTTGCCCATTTCTAACCCGTTTCCAGCCATTTCTGGCTACTGTTAAGCAACCTTGGCCATTTCTCTCCCGTTTTTGCCAATCTGAAACTCTCTTTAAGCCATTTTTTGCCGTTTCCCTCATATTCTTGCCCACTTTCAACCCGTTTCAAGCCATTTGTTTCCTTTTCGAACTATTTTGTGCCCATTCCTTACCTGTTTTCAGCCATATTTGGCCAATTCTAAAGTATTTTTGCCCAATTCTACTCCATTTTTGCCCATTTCTAGAATGTTTTATGCTCTTTTTGCCAATTCTAACCCATTTCTTAGCACCTTTCTAACCCGTTGTGAGGAATTTTGGGCCGTTTCTAACCTTTTTTAGGCCACATTGGCCTCTTTCAAAGCCAGTTTTAGCCGTTTCGAAACCACGTTTTCGCACTTCTAAGTCGGTTTAAGTAGGCTTTGGCCATTTCTAACCCGTTTTTGCGCAGTTCTAACCCATTTTTAGCCATTATATTCACTTTCCTTACTCATTTTTGCCTATTTTTTGCCCGCTTTCAGCCATCTTGGGCCTTAGCTAACCCATTTTTACTCCCTTCTAACCTGTCTGGAACCTTTTTTGGCCTTTTCTCACTCATGTGTACCCACACTGTTTTCTCCCCGTTTCTAACCAATTTTAAGCCTTTATTGCCCTTTTCCCAAGTTAGAAGCATTTTCTTCCCATGTCATACGCATTCTTGTAAATTTCGTCAATTTTTTCAGCCACTTTTGGCCATTTCTATCTCATTTTTTCCCACTTCTAACTCCTTTTAAGTCATCTTTTGCTTTTTCTAAGCCGTTTTCTGTCGTGAAAGGAAGACTTGGACGACTCAATATGAGTTACCAGCAAGCTTCGTTCATTGGGCTTCTACCTTCGGTTAATATGACAGTAAATATGCAAATACTAGGCACTTGATTGGTTCTGGCACAAATAAGGCATTGCGTAAGCTCTATATTTTTGCAGCTACACCGTGCACACCCCCCCCCCCCATCCTCTTTCTCATGCACTTATCGCTTAGTGTCCTTGGCTGTGATTGTTCATAGTATGTTGCTGTTTGCCGGTGTCCTTCAGTTCCTCATTATCTGGCGTGAGAAGTCTGCACCATGTTCTACACAGATGTCTTGTTTCAGCTCGTTGATGGGAACGTGACCTTTTTCGACAAGCCAATCCCCCACAGTTTTCTCCCCGTTTCTAACCAATTTTAAGCCTTTATTGCCCTTTTCTAATCAGTTGGCCCATTTCTAAGCCATTTTAAGCCATTTCTGTCGGATTTTAAGCAGGCTTTGCCATTTCTCTCCCACTTTTGCCCATCCGAAACACACTTTCAGCCATGTCTTGCCGCTTCTCTCATATTTTTGCCCTCTTTCAATCCCTCTTAAGCCATTTCTTTCCTTTTCCTACTACGCTTTGCCCGTTTCTTACCTCTTTTCAGCCATTCTGGGCCATTTCTAACCTATTTTTGCCCACTTCTAATCCATTTTTTGCCCATTTCTAACCCTTTTTTCATTTCTAAAATGTTTTATGCTTTTTTTGCCGATTCTAACCGATTTTTTGCACCTTTCTAACCCGCTTTAAGCAATGTTTGGCCATGTAACCTTTGTATTGCCACATTTGGCTTTTTCCAAGCCAGATTTAGCCATTTCTAACCCACTTTTTCGCACTTCTAAGCCGGTTTGGGTAGGTTTTGGCCATTTCTAGCCCGCTTTTGCATATTTCTAAGCCATTTTGAGCCATTTTTTCCTTTTCTTACTAATTTTTGCTCATTTCTGACCCGCTTTCAGCCATCTTGGCACATATCTATCCCATTTTTACTCCCTTCTAACCTGTCTGTAACCATTTTTGGCCATTTCTCACCCACGTGTCCCCATTTCTAACCCCTTTAAAGCCATGTTTGGCTATTTCTCAACAATTTTTGCCGTTTCTATCCCATGCTTGCCCATTTCGATCCTAGTTTTGCCAAGTTTCAACCCGTTTTAAGCCGTGTTTTTGCCTTTACTGAACCGTTTTTGCCCGTTTCTAACCTGTTTTAAGCCGTTTTGGTCTATTCCTAGCCCATTTTTGGCCATGGCTAACCCTTTTAAAGCAGTTGCTGGTCTTTTCTAACCCATTTTTTGCCATTTCTTCTATTTCTAGACCGGTTTTGCCCCATTTTCTCACCCATTTTTCTCATTCCTGACCGTTTTCAGCTATTTCTGGCTATTTGTAAACGATCCTTGCCATTTCTCTCCCACTTTTGCCAATTTGAAACTCATTGGAATACATTTTTGGCCATTTCTAACCTGGTTTTGCCCTTTTGTCACAAGTTAGAAGCATTTTCTTCCCATTTCTTACGCATTCTTGTAAATTTCGTCAATGTTTTCAGCCACTTTTGGCCATTTCTATCTCATTTTTTCCCACTTCTAACTCCTTTTAAGTCATCTTTTGCTTTTTCTAAGCCGTTTTCTGTCGTGAAAGGAAGACTTGGACGACTCAATATGAGTTACCAGCAAGCTTCGTTCATTGGGCTTCTACCTTCGGTTAATATGACAGTAAATATGCAAATACTAGGCACTTGATTGGTTCTGGCACAAATAAGGCATTGCGTAAGCTCTATATTTTTGCAGCTACACCGTGCACCCCCCCCCCCCATCCTCTTTCTCATGCACTTATCGCTTAGTGTCCTTGGCTGTGATTGTTCATAGTATGTTGCTGTTTGCCGGTGTCCTTCAGTTCCTCATTATCTGGCGTGAGAAGTCTGCACCATGTTCTACACAGATGTCTTGTTTCAGCTCGTTGATGGGAACGTGACCTTTTTCGACAAGCCAATCCCCCACAGTTTTCTCCCCGTTTCTAACCAATTTTAAGCCTTTATTGCCCTTTTCTAATCAGTTTGCCCATTTCTAAGCCATTTTAAGCCATTTCTGTCTAATTTTAAGCAGGCTTTGCCATTTCTCTCCCACTTTTGCACATCCGAAACACACTTTCAGCCATGTCTTGCCGCTTCTCTCATATTTTTGCCCTCTTTCAAACCCTCTTAAGCCATTTCTTTCCTTTTCCTACTATGCTTTGCCCGTTTCTTACCTCTTTTCAGCCATTCTGGGCCATTTCTAATCTATTTTTGCCCACTTCTAATCCATTTTTTGCCCATTTCTAACCCTTTTTTCATTTGTAAAATGTTTTATGCTTTTTTGCCATTTCTAACCTATTATTTGCGCCTTTCTAACCCGCTTTAAGCAATGTTTGGCCATGTAACCTTTGTATTGCCACATTTGGCTTTTTCCAAGCCAGATTTAGCCATTACTAACCCACTTTTTTCGTACTTCTAAGTCGGTTTGGGAAGGTTTTGGCCATTTCTAACTCTCTTTTGCATATTTCTAAGCCATTTTGAGCCATTTTTTCCTTTTCTTGCTAATTTTTGCTTATTTCTGACCCGCTTTCAGCCATCTTGGCCAGTTTTTCTCCCTTCTAACCTGTCTGTAACCATTTTTGGCCATTTCTCACCCACATGTCTCCATTTCTAACCCCTTTAAAGCCATGTTTGGCTATTTCTCAACAATTTTTGCCGTTTCTATCCCATGCTTGCCCGTTTTGATCCTAGTTTTGCCAAGTTTCAACCCGGTTTAAGCTGTGTTTTTTCCCTTTTCTGAACCGTTTTTGCCCATTTCTAACCTCTTTTAAGCCGTTTTGGTCTATTCCTAGCCCATTTTTGGCCATGGCTAACCCTTTTAAAGCAGTTGCTGGTCTTTTCTAACCCATTTTTTGCCATTTCTTCTATTTCTAGCCCGCTTTTGCATATTTCTAAGCCATTTTGAGCCATTTTTTCCTTTTCTTACTCATTTTTGCTTATTTCTGACCCGCTTTCAGCCATCTTGGCACATATCTAACCCATTTTTACTCCCTTCTAACCTGTCTGTAGCCATTTTTGGCCATTTCTCACCCACGTGTCCCCATTTCTAACCCCTTTAAAGCCATGTTTGGCTATTTCTCAACAATTTTTGCCGTTTCTATCCCATGCTTGCCCGTTTCGATCCTAGTTTTGCCAAGTCTCAACCCGGTTTAAGCAGTGTTTTTTCCCTTTACTGAACCATTTTTGCCCATTTCTAACCTGTTTTAAGCCATTTTGGTCTATTCCTAGCCCATTTTTGGCCATGGCTAACCCTTTTAAAGCAGTTGCTGGTCTTTTCTAACCCATTTTTTGCCATTTCTTCTACTTCTAGACCGGTTTTGCCCCATTTTCTCACTCATTTTTCTCATTTCTGACCGTTTTCAGCTATTTCTGGCTATTTGTAAACGATCCTTGCCATTTCTATCCCACTTTTGCCAATTTCAAACTCATTGGAATACATTTTTGGCCATTTCTAACCTGGTTTTGCCCTTTTGTCCCAAGTTAGAAGCATTTTCTTCCCATGTCATATGCATTCTTGTAAATTTCGTCAATGTTTTCAGCCACTTTTGGCCATTTCTATCTCATTTTTTCCCACTTCTAACTCCTTTTAAGTCATCTTTTGCTTTTTCTAAGCCGTTTTCTGTCGTGAAAGGAAGACTTGGACGACTCAATATGAGTTACCAGCAAGCTTCGTTCATTGGGCTTCTACCTTCGGTTAATATGACAGTAAATATGCAAATACTAGGCACTTGATTGGTTCTGGCACAAATAAGGCATTGCGTAAGCTCTATATTTTTGCAGCTACACCGTGCACCCCCCCCCCCCCATCCTCTTTCTCATGCACTTATCGCTTAGTGTCCTTGGCTGTGATTGTTCATAGTATGTTGCTGTTTGCCGGTGTCCTTCAGTTCCTCATTATCTGGCGTGAGAAGTCTGCACCATGTTCTACACAGATGTCTTGTTTCAGCTCGTTGATGGGAACGTGACCTTTTTCGACAAGCCAATCCCCCACAGTTTTCTCCCCGTTTCTAACCAATTTTAAGCCTTTATTGCCCTTTTCTAATCAGTTGGCCCATTTCTAAGCCATTTTAAGCCATTTCTGTCGGATTTTAAGCAGGCTTTGCCATTTCTCTCCCACTTTTGCCCATCCGAAACACACTTTCAGCCATGTCTTGCCGCTTCTCTCATATTTTTGCCCTCTTTCAACCCCTCTTAAGCCATTTCTTTCCTTTTCCTACTATGCTTTGCCCGTTTCTTACCTCTTTTCAGCCATTCTGGGCCATTTCTAATCTATTTTTGCCCACTTCTAATCCATTTTTTGCCCATTTCTAACCCGTTTTTCATTTCTAAAATGTTTTATGCTTTTTTTTCCGATTCTAACCGATTTTTTGCACCTTTCTAACCCGCTTTAAGCAATGTTTGGCCATGTAACCTTTGTATTGCCACATTTGGCTTTTTCCAAGCCAGATTTAGCCATTACAAACCCACTTTTGCGTATTTCTACGCCATTTTGAGCCATTTTTTCATTTTCTTACTCATTTTTGCTTATTTCTGACCCGCTTTCAGCCATCTTGGCACATATCTAACCCATTTTTACTCCCTTCTAACCTGTCTGTAACCATTTTTGGCCATTTCTCACCCACGTGTCCCCATTTCTAACCCCTTTAAATCCATGTTTGGCTATTTCTCAACAATTTTTGCTGTTTCTATCCCATGCTTGCCCGTTTCGATCCTAGTTTTGCCACGTCTCAACCCGGTTTAAGCAGTGTTTTTTCCCTTTACTGAACCATTTTTGCCCATTTCTAACCTGTTTTAAGCCATTTTGGTCTATTCCTAGCCCATTTTTGGCCATGGCTAACCCTTTTAAAGCAGTTGCTGGTCTTTTCTAACCCATTTTTTGCCATTTCTTCTACTTCTAGACCGGTTTTGCCCCATTTTCTCACTCATTTTTCTCATTTCTGACCGTTTTCAGCTATTTCTGGCTATTTGTAAACGATCCTTGCCATTTCTATCCCACTTTTGCCAATTTCAAACTCATTGGAATACATTTTTGGCCATTTCTAACCTGGTTTTGCCCTTTTGTCACAAGTTAGAAGCATTTTCTTCCCATTTCTTACGCATTCTTGTAAATTTCGTCAATGTTTTCAGCCACTTCTGGCCATTTCTATCTCATTTTTTCCCACTTCTAACTCCTTTTAAGTCATCTTTTGCTTTTTCTAAACCGTTCTCTGTCGTGAAAGGAAGACTTGGACGACTCAATATGAGTTACCAGCAAGCTTCGTTCATTGGGCTTCTACCTTCGGTTAATATGACAGTAAATATGCAAATACTAGGCACTTGATTGGTTCTGGCACAAATAAGGCATTGCGTAAGCTCTATATTTTTGCAGCTACACCGTGCACCCCCCCCCCACCATCCTCTTTCTCATGCACTTATCGCTTAGTGTCCTTGGCTGTGATTGTTCATAGTATGTTGCTGTTTGCCGGTGTCCTTCAGTTCCTCATTATCTGGCGTGAGAAGTCTGCACCATGTTCTACACAGATGTCTTGTTTCAGCTCGTTGATGGGAACGTGACCTTTTTCGACAAGCCAATCCCCCACAGTTTTCTCCCCGTTTCTAACCAATTTTAAGCCTTTATTGCCCTTTTCTAATCAGTTTGCCCATTTCTAAGCCATTTTAAGCCATTTCTGTCGGATTTTAAGCAGGCTTTGCCATTTCTCTCCCACTTTTGCCCATCCGAAACACACTTTCAGCCATGTCTTGCCGCTTCTCTCATATTTTTGCCCTCTTTCAACCCCTCTTAAGCCATTTCTTTCCTTTTCCTACTATGCTTTGCCCGTTTCTTACCTCTTTTCAGCCATTCTGGGCCATTTCTAATCTATTTTTGCCCACTTCTAATCCATTTTTTGCCCATTTCTAACCCTTTTTTCATTTCTAAAATGTTTTATGCTTTTTTTTCCGATTCTAACCGATTTTTTGCACCTTTCTAACCCGCTTTAAGCAATGTTTGGCCATGTAACCTTTGTATTGCCACATTTGGCTTTTTCCAAGCCAGATTTAGCCATTTCTAACCCACTTTTTCGCACTTCTAACTCGGTTTGGGTAGGTTTTGGCCATTTCTAGCCCGCTTTTGCGTATTTCTAAGCCATTTTGAGCCATTTTTTCCTTTTCTTACTCATTTTTGCTTATTTCTGACCCGCTTTCAGCCATCTTGGCACATATCTAACCCACTTTTACTCCCTTCTAACCTGTCTGTAACCATTTTTGGCCATTTCTCACCCACGTGTCCCCATTTCTAACCCCTTTAAAGCCATGTTTGGCTATTTCTCAACAATTTTTGCCGTTTCTATCCCATGCTTGCCCGTTTCGATCCTAGTTTTGCCAAGTTTCAACCCGTTTTAACCCGTGTTTTTGCCTTTTCTGAACCGTTTTTGCCCGTTTCTAACCTGGTTTAAGCCGCTTTGGTCTATTCCTAGCCCATTTTTGGCCATGGCTAACCCTTTTAAAGCAGTTGCTGGTCTTTTCTAACCCATTTTTTGCCATTTCGTCTATTTCTAGACCGGTTTTGCCCCATTTTCTCACCCATTTTTCTCATTTCTGACCGTTTTCAGCTATTTCTGGCTATTTGTAAACGATCCTTGCCATTTCTCTCCCACTTTTGCCAATTTGAAACTCATTGGAATACATTTTTGGCCATTTCTAACCTGGTTTTGCCCTTTTGTCACAAGTTAGAAGCATTTTCTTCCCATTTCTTACGCATTCTTGTAAATTTCGTCAATGTTTTCAGCCACTTTTGGCCATTTCTATCTCATTTTTTCCCACTTCTAACTCCTTTTAAGTCATCTTTTGCTTTTTCTAAACCGTTTTCTGTCGTGAAAGGAAGACTTGGACGACTCAATATGAGTTACCAGCAAGCTTCGTTCATTAGGCTTCTAACTTCGGTTAATATGACAGTAAATATGCAAATACTAGGCACTTGATTGGTTCTGGCACAAATAAGGCATTGCGTAAGCTCTATATTTTTGCAGCTACACCGTGCACCCCCCCCCCCCCCCATCCTCTTTCTCATGCACTTATCGCTTAGTGTCCTTGGCTGTGATTGTTCATAGTATGTTGCTGTTTGCCGGTGTCCTTCAGTTCCTCATTATCTGGCGTGAGAAGTCTGCACCATGTTCTACACAGATGTCTTGTTTCAGCTCGTTGATGGGAACGTGACCTTTTTCGACAAGCCAATCCCCACAGTTTTCTCCCCGTTTCTAACCAATTTTAAGCCTTTATTGCCCTTTTCAAATCAGTTGGCCCATTTCTAAGCCATTTTAAGCCATGTCTGTCTAATTTTAAGCAGGCTTTGCCATTTCTCTCCCACTTTTGCCCATCCGAAACACACTTTCAGCCATGTCTTGCCGCTTCTCTCATATTTTTGCCCTCTTTCAACTCCTCTTAAGCCATTTCTTTCCTTTTCCTACTATGCTTTGCCCGTTTCTTACCTCTTTTCAGCCATTCTGGGCCATTTCTAACCTATTTTTGCCCACTTCTAATCCATTTTTTGCCCATTTCTAACCCTTTTTTTCATTTCTAAAATGTTTTATGCTTTTTTTGCCATTTCTAACCGATTTTTTGCACCTTTCTAACCCGCTTTAAGCAATGTTTGGCCATGTAACCTTTGTATTGCCACATTTGGCTTTTTCCAAGCCAGATTTAGCCATTTCTAACCCACTTTTTCGCACTTCTAAGTCGGTTTGGGTAGGTTTTGGCCATTTCTAGCCCGCTTTTGCATATTTCTAAGCCATTTTGAGCCATTTTTTTCCTTTTCTTACTCATTTTTGCTTATTTCTGACCCGCTTTCAGCCATCTTGGCACATATCTAACCCATTTTTACTCCCTTCTAACCTGTCTGTAACCATTTTTGGCATTTCTCACCCACGTGTCCCCATTTCTAACCCCTTTAAAGCCATGTTTGGCTATTTCTCAACAATTTTTGCCGTTTCTATCCCATGCTTGCCCATTTCGATCCTAGTTTTGCCAAGTTTCAACCCGTTTTAAGCGTGTTTTTGCCTTTACTGAACCGTTTTTGCCCGTTTCTAACCTGGTTTAAGCCGCTTTGGTCTATTCCTAGCCCATTTTTGGCCATGGCTAACCCTTTTAAAGCAGTTGCTGGTCTTTTCTAACCCATTTTTTGCCATTTCTTCTATTTCTAGACCGGTTTTGCCCCATTTTCTCACCCATTTTTCTCATTCTGACCGTTTTCAGCTATTTCTGGCTATTTGTAAACGATCCTTGCCATTTCTCTCCACTTTGCCAATTTGAAACTCATTGGAATACATTTTTGGCCATTTCTAACCTGGTTTTGCCCTTTTCTCACAAGTTAGAAGCATTTTCTTCCCATTTCTTACGCATTCTTGTAAATTTCGTCAATGTTTTCAGCCACTTTTGGCCATTTCTATCTCATTTTTTCCCACTTCTAACTCCTTTTAAGTCATCTTTGCTTTTTCTAAACCGTTTTCTGTCGTGAAAGGAAGACTTGGACGACTCAATATGAGTTACCAGCAAGCTTCGTTCATTGGGCTTCTAACTTCGGTTAATATGACAGTAAATATGCAAATACTAGGCACTTGATTGGTTCTGGCACAAATAAGGCATTGCGTAAGCTCTATATTTTTGCAGCTACACCGTGCACCCCCCCCCCCCATCCTCTTTCTCATGCACTTATCGCTTAGTGTCCTTGGCTGTGATTGTTCATAGTATGTTGCTGTTTGCCGGTGTCCTTCAGTTCCTCATTATCTGGCGTGAGAAGTCTGCACCATGTTCTACACAGATGTCTTGTTTCAGCTCGTTGATGGGAACGTGACCTTTTTCGACAAGCCAATCCCCCACAGTTTTCTCCCCGTTTCTAACCAATTTTAAGCCTTTATTGCCCTTTTCAAATCAGTTGGCCCATTTCTAAGCCATTTTAAGCCATGTCTGTCTAATTTTAAGCAGGCTTTGCCATTTCTCTCCCACTTTTGCCCATCCGAAACACACTTTCAGCCATGTCTTGCCGCTTCTCTCATATTTTTGCCCTCTTTCAACTCCTCTTAAGCCATTTGTTTCCTTTTCCTACTATGCTTTGCCCGTTTCTTACCTCTTTTCAGCCATTCTGGGCCATTTCTAACCTATTTTTGCCCACTTCTAATCCATTTTTTGCCCATTTCTAACCCTTTTTTCATTTCTAAAATGTTTTATGCTTTTTTTGCCATTTCTAACCGATTTTTTGCACCTTTCTAACCCGCTTTAAGCAATGTTTGGCCATGTAACCTTTGTATTGCCACATTTGGCTTTTTCCAAGCCAGATTTAGCCATTTCTAACCCACTTTTTTCGCACTTCTAAGTCGGTTTGGGTAGGTTTTGGCCATTTCTAGCCCGCTTTTGCATATTTCTAAGCCATTTTGAGCCATTTTTCCTTTTCTTACTCATTTTTGCTTATTTCTGACCCGCTTTCAGCCATCTTGGCACATATCTAAACCCATTTTTACTCCCTTCTAACCTGTCTGTAACCATTTTTGGCCATTTCTCACCCACGTGTCCCCATTTCTAACCCCTTTAAAGCCATGTTTGGCTATTTCTCAACAATTTTTGCCGTTTCTATCCCATGCTTGCCCATTTCGATCCTAGTTTTGCCAAGTTTCAACCCGTTTTAAGCCGTGTTTTTGCCTTTACTGAACCGTTTTTGCCCGTTTCTAACCTGGTTTAAGCCGCTTTGGTCTATTCCTAGCCCATTTTTGGCCATGGCTAACCCTTTTAAAGCAGTTGCTGGTCTTTTCTAACCCATTTTTTGCCATTTCTTCTATTTCTAGACGGTTTTGCCCCCATTTTCTCACCCATTTTTCTCATTTCTGACCTTTTCAGCTATTTCTGGCTATTTGTAAACGATCCTTGCCATTTCTCTCCCACTTTTGCCAATTTGAAACTCATTGGAATACATTTTTGGCCATTTCTAACCTGGTTTTGCCCTTTTGTCACAAGTTAGAAGCATTTTCTTCCCATTTCTTAGCATTCTTGTAAATTTCGTCAATGTTTTCAGCCACTTTTGGCCATTTCTATCTCATTTTTTCCCACTTCTAACTCCTTTTAAGTCATCTTTTGCTTTTTCTAAACCGTTTTCTGTCGTGAAAGGAAGACTTGGACGACTCAATATGAGTTACCAGCAAGCTTCGTTCATTGGGCTTCTAACTTCGGTTAATATGACAGTAAATATGCAAATACTAGGCACTTGATTGGTTCTGGCACAAATAAGGCATTGCGTAAGCTCTATATTTTTGCAGCTACACCGTGCACCCCCCCCCCCCATCCTCTTTCTCATGCACTTATCGCTTAGTGTCCTTGGCTGTGATTGTTCATAGTATGTTGCTGTTTGCCGGTGTCCTTCAGTTCCTCATTATCTGGCGTGAGAAGTCTGCACCATGTTCTACACAGATGTCTTGTTTCAGCTCGTTGATGGGAACGTGACCTTTTTCGACAAGCCAATCCCCCACAGTTTTCTCCCCGTTTCTAACCAATTTTAAGCCTTTATTGCCCTTTTCAAATCAGTTGGCCCATTTCTAAGCCATTTTAAGCCATGTCTGTCTAATTTTAAGCAGGCTTTGCCATTTCTCTCCACTTTTGCCCATCCGAAACACACTTTCAGCCATGTCTTGCCGCTTCTCTCATATTTTTGCCCTCTTTCAACTCCTCTTAAGCCATTTCTTTCCTTTTCCTACTATGCTTTGCCCGTTTCTTACCTCTTTTCAGCCATTCTGGGCCATTTCTAACCTATTTTTGCCCACTTCTAATCCATTTTTTGCCCATTTCTAACCCTTTTTTCATTTCTAAAATGTTTTATGCTTTTTTTGCCATTTCTAACCGATTTTTTGCACCTTCTAACCCGCTTTAAGCAATGTTTGGCCATGTAACCTTTGTATTGCCACATTTGGCTTTTTCCAAGCCAGATTTAGCCATTTCTACCCACTTTTTCGCACTTCTAAGTCGGTTTGGGTAGGTTTTGGCCATTTCTAGCCCGCTTTTGCATATTTCTAAGCCATTTTGAGCCATTTTTTCCTTTTCTTACTCATTTTTGCTTATTTCTGACCCGCTTTCAGCCATCTTGGCACATATCTAACCCATTTTTACTCCCTTCTAACCTGTCTGTAACCATTTTTGGCCATTTCTCACCCACGTGTCCCCATTTCTAACCCCTTTAAAGTCATGTTTGGCTATTTCTCAACAATTTTTGCCGTTTCTATCCCATGCTTGCCCATTTCGATCCTAGTTTTGCCAAGTTTCAACCCGTTTTAAGCCGTGTTTTTGCCTTTACTGAACCGTTTTTGCCCGTTTTTAACCTGTTTAAGCCGCTTTGGTCTATTCCTAGCCCATTTTTGGCCATGGCTAACCCTTTTAAAGCAGTTGCTGGTCTTTTCTAACCCATTTTTTGCCATTTCTTCTATTTCTAGACCGGTTTTGCCCCATTTTCTCACCCATTTTTCTCATTTCTGACCGTTTTCAGCTATTTCTGGCTATTTGTAAACGATCCTTGCCATTTCTATCCCACTTTTGCCAATTTCAAACTCATTGGAATACATTTTTGGCCATTTCTAACCTGGTTTTGCCCTTTTGTCACAAGTTAGAAGCATTTTCCTCCCATGTCATACGCATTCTTGTAAATTTCGTCAATGTTTTCAGCCACTTCTGGCCATTTCTATCTCATTTTTTCCCACTTCTAACTCCTTTTAAGTCATCTTTTGCTTTTTCTAAACCGTTTTCTGTCGTGAAAGGAAGACTTGGACAACTCAATATGAGTTACCAGCAAGCTTCGTTCATTGGGCTTCTACCTTCGGTTAATATGACAGTAAATATGCAAATACTAGGCACTTGATTGGTTCTGGCACAAATAAGGCATTGCGTAAGCTCTATATTTTTGCAGCTACACGTGCACCCCCCCCACCATCCTCTTTCTCATGCACTTATCGCTTAGTGTCCTTGGCTGTGATTGTTCATAGTATGTTGCTGTTTGCCGGTGTCCTTCAGTTCCTCATTATCTGGCGTGAGAAGTCTGCACCATGTTCTACACAGATGTCTTGTTTCAGCTCGTTGATGGGAACGTGACCTTTTTCGACAAGCCAATCCCCCACAGTTTTCTCCCCGTTTCTAACCAATTTTAAGCCTTTATTGCCCTTTTCTAATCAGTTGGCCCATTTCTAAGCCATTTTAAGCCATGTCTGTCTAATTTTAAGCAGGCTTTGCCATTTCTCTCCCACTTTTGCCCATCCGAAACACACTTTCAGCCATGTCTTGCCGCTTCTCTCATATTTTTGCCCTCTTTCAACTCCTCTTAAGCCATTTCTTTCCTTTTCCTACTATGCTTTGCCCGTTTCTTACCTCTTTTCAGCCATTCTGGGCCATTTCTAACCAATTTTTGCCCACTTCTATTCCTTTTTTTGCCCATTTCTAACCCTTTTTTTCATTTCTAAAATATTTTATGCTTTTTTTGCCATTTCTAACCGATTTTTTGCACCTTTCTAACCCGCTTTAAGCAATGTTTGGCCATGTAACCTTTGTATTGCCACATTTGGCTTTTTCCAAGCCAGATTTAGCCATTTCTAACCCACTTTTTCGCACTTCTAAGCCGGTTTGGGTAGGTTTTGGCCATTTCTAGCCCGCTTTTGCATATTTCTAAGCCATTTTGAGCCATTTTTTCCTTTTCTTACTCATTTTTGCTCATTTCTGACCCGCTTTCAGCCATCTTGGCACATATCTACCCATTTTTACTCCCTTCTAACCTGTCTGTAACCATTTTTGGCCATTTCTCACCCACGTGTCCCCATTTCTAACCCCTTTAAAGCCATGTTTGGCTATTTCTCAACAATTTTTGCCGTTTCTATCCCATGCTTGCCCATTTCGATCCTAGTTTTGCCATGTTTCAACCCGTTTTAAGCCGTGTTTTTGCCTTTACTGAACCGTTTTTGCCCGTTTCTAACCGGTTTTAAGCCGCTTTGGTCTATTCCTAGCCCATTTTTGGCCATGGCTAACCCTTTTAAAGCAGTTGCTGGTCTTTTCTAACCCATTTTTTTGCCATTTCTTCTATTTCTAGACCGGTTTTGCCCCATTTTCTCACCCATTTTTCTCATTCCTGACCGTTTTCAGCTATTTCTGGCTATTTGTAAACGATCCTTGCCATTTCTCTCCCACTTTTGCCAATTTGAAACTCATTGGAATACATTTTTGGCCATTTCTAACCTGGTTTTGCCCTTTTGTCACAAGTTAGAAGCATTTTCTTCCCATTTCTTACGCATTCTTGTAAATTTCGTCAATGTTTTCAGCCACTTTTGGCCATTTCTATCTCATTTTTCCCACTTCTAACTCCTTTTAAGTCATCTTTTGCTTTTTCTAAACCGTTTTCTGTCGTGAAAGGAAGACTTGGACGACTCAATATGAGTTACCAGCAAGCTTCGTTCATTGGGCTTCTACCTTCGGTTAATATGACAGTAAATATGCAAATACTAGGCACTTGATTGGTTCTGGCACAAATAAGGCATTGCGTAAGCTCTATATTTTTGCAGCTACACCGTGCACCCCCCCCCCCCCCCATCCTCTTTCTCATGCACTTATCGCTTAGTGTCCTTGGCTGTGATTGTTCATAGTATGTTGCTGTTTA
>NW_027069117.1:0-31762 GCF_037157495.1 Lathamus discolor | reverse complement strand
TTCTGAACCCCAGAACCCTTTAGGGCCCCCCCCCATACTTTAAACCCCACTGAAGTGGGTGCCGGGCTCATAGGGGTCCTTAAAGCCCCCCCAGGTTCTCCCTAAACCCAGTGCTGGGACCTTTTGGGGTGCCCCCAACCCCTCCATGGTCCCTGCAGCCCTTTTGGGGACCCCCCCCCCCCCATAATGGGTTCTGGACCCCTTTGGGCCCCCCCAAAGCCCCCTCAACCTTTGCCTTTGGGGCCCCCCTTGCCCCCCAGGTTGATGGTGGAGGCCGCGGGGCTGTCGGGGGCTCGGGGGGCCCTACTCCAGCAGGGACGGGAGCTATGGGGCAGCCCCATGGACTGCCCAAAGGCTGCCCTGGGGCCCCTGAGGGGGCGGCTGCAGGAGGGGAAGCAGCGGCTGGTGGGTGCCAATGGGGGAATATGGGGCTTGGGGGGGGGCCTGATGGGTTTGGGGGGGTCTGGGGGGGGGGGAATTTGATGGTTATGGGGGGGGGGTTGGGGTCCTCAAAGTGTCCCAGCGCCGGTTTTGGGAGGGATGAGGGATATTTGGGGGTCCTGGATGGGGATTTGGGGTTTCTGGGGGGGGCCATGGAGGGGGTTGGAGCTTTGGGGGGGTTTGGGGGTTATTGATGGGTTTGGAGTTAAGGGGGAGGCTGTGGGGGGGGGATTTGGGGGTCTGGGGGGGGGGGTTTGGGTCCCCCTCATGGCTTTGGGGTCCCTCATTTCCTTGTGCCCCCCCCCCCCATCCCTTCCAGTCCCATCGCTGGGTCCAGCTCCGGGCTTTGGCTGCCTCCAATGGGAAGCTCCAGGCGCAGCTGCGCCCCCTGCAGGCCCAGGTGAGTAAAGAGGGGGCGTGGCTTAAAGGGCGGGGGGGGCGTGGCCTCACCCCTTTGGCCACACCCCTTCAGGCCCTGGAGGCGGTGCGGCCCCCCCCGGAGCTGCAGGGGGAGGGGCAGCGGCTGTTGGAAGTGCTGAGCATGCTGGGAAAGCGGAGGGTGCCCCTCCCCCCGAGGTGAGTGAATTGGGGGAGGGGGGGGGAAGGGGGGGGGGGGAGGGGCTGTGCTGACCCCTCTTTTCTCCCTTTAGCCCCGCCCACAGCCCCCTGCAGCCAATCAGACGCGCCCTGGGGATGGCAGAGAGTGAGGTGGGGGAGGGGCCCTGAGGGGAGGGGAATTGGGGGGAGGGGGAAATGTGGGGAAGGGCGGTGGGGGAGGGGCCATAAAGGGAGAGGGAAATGGGGGGAGGGGCGAACAAGGGGGGGGGCAATGGGGGAGGGGCCATAAAAGGAGGGAGAGGAAATGGGGGGAGGGGCATTAAAGGGGGGGACAATGGGGGGGAGGGGCCAACAAGGAGGAGGAGGCAATGGGGGAGGGGCCATAGAGGGGGGAGGGGCAATGGGGGGCGGGGCATTAAAGGTGGGGGACAAAGGGGGGAGGGGCCAACGAGGTGGGGGGGGCAATGGGGGAGGGGCCATAAAGGGAGAGGGGAAATGGGAGGGGCCAGAAAAGGGGGGAGGGGAAATGGGGGGAGGGGCATTAAAGGGGGGGACAATGGGGGGGAGGGGCCAACAAGGAGGAGGAGGCAATGGGGGAGGGGCCACAAAGGGGGGAGGGGCCATGGGGGGGAGGGGCAATGGGGCCGTGGCTCAGGGCGCGTTTGTGCCCCAGCCCCCACAGGGGGCGCTGTTGCGGGTGGCCGCGCTGCGGGGGGAGCTGCAACAGCTGCGGGGGGCGTGGCCAGCGCAAGGGGCGGGGCCGGAGAAGCCCCGCCCACCCCGCGGTGAGTGAAGGGGTTGGGGGGGGAAGGAGGAGGGTGTGGCCTGCACTGACCCCGCCCCTTTGCAGGGCCCGCGGTGGGCGTGGCCAGCACCACGCTCCTCCCCCAGCTGCAGGCGCTGTCCAATCAGCTCCGGCAGCGCATCAAGGACTGGCCCCACCTCCAGGATGTCGCCAGCCAATGGTGAGTCGGGGAGGGTGGGTCTGTGAGAGGCCACGCCCCCCCCAATGTGTGACGTCACATTCCCCCCCGCCCCCTTCATCTCCCATAGGTGGGAGCAGCCGGCCCAGTGGATAGAAGCCGAGCCCCCCGGCAGCATCCCCTTCTCCCATTGGCTGAAGCGCTGGACCCAGGCCTCCCATGTCCTGGGCTTGCCCCGCCCCCTCCCTTTAGCCCCGCCCACCAGCGACGAGGAAGAGCAGGACCAGAGCAAGCCCCACCCCTGAGCCTCGCTTTCACCAGACGATCCTATTGGATGCTTCACAGGAGGCGGGGCTTGGAGCGGGGGTGCGGCCTCGGGGCTGAGGTCCTGGCAGGGGCATAGAGCGGCTCCTGTAGAAACCAAGCAGTAAATAAAGCAGCTCCTGCGTTAATTACATGCAAACGAGGTTGCGCCCATGCTAATGAGATGCAAAGCACCTCTTGTGTTAACAAACAACATGCCAACGAAGCAGAGCCTCCGATAACACCTGAACAAAGCAGGTCCGGCACAACCACACCCCCCCCCCCGGTGTGGTTTGAACCCAGCCACACAGCTCATTCGCCCATTCCCGTCCCTGCTCTGTCCCATTCCCGTTCCTGCTCTGTCCCATTCCCGTCCCTGCTCTGTCCCATTCCCGTTCCTGCTCTGTCCCATTCCCGTCCCTGCTCTGTCCCATTCCCGTTCCTGCTCTGTCCCATTCCCGTTCCTGCTCTGTCCCATTCCCGTTCCTGCTCTGTCCCATTCCGTTCCTGCTCTGTCCCATTCCCGTTCCTGCTCTGTCCCATTCCCGTTCCTGCTCTGTCCCATTCCCGTCCCTGCTCTGTCCCATTCCCATTCCTGCTCTGTCCCATTCCCGTTCCTGCTCTGTCCCATTCCCGTCCCTGCTCTGTCCCATTCCCGTTCCTGCTCTCCCCGTTCCGGGTCCCTCAGGCCTGTTCCTCAGGAAGTGCCGGTCTCTGTGCCGAATCCTGTGCTCGGAACCGGCGTTCCCATATCCCATACCCCACATCCCATACCCCACACCCCATATCCCATACCCCACATCCCATACCCCACATCCCATACCCCATATCCCATACCGCACATCCCATACCCCATATCCCACACCCCATATCCCATACCCCACACCCCATACCCCATACCCCATACCCCACATCCCATACCCCATATCCCATACCCCATACCCCACATCCCATACCCCATATCCCATACCCCATATCCCACACCCCATATCCCATACCCCACACCCCATATCCCATACCCCACATCCCATACCCCACATCCCATACCCCATATCCCATACCCCACATCCCATACCCCATATCCCATACCCCACACCCCATACCCCATACCCCATACCCCACATCCCATACCCCATATCCCATACCCCATATCCCATACCCCACACCCCATACCCCACACCCCATACCCCACACCCCATACCCCACATCCCATACCCCATTTCCCATACCCCACATCCCATACCCCATACCCCACACCCCGTTCCCGTTCCCGTCCCTGTCTCTATGGGGCTCCCCATGGCTCCACCCCCGCGCTCTCTATGGGGGGGGCCCCTTCCTGCCTGCAGCTTCCGGGGCTGCTTCCGCTTCCTGCCCGCGGCACCCAAAGGTAACGGGGCCTGTGGGGCACCCATGGGTGCTCTGGGGGGCTATGGGGCACCCATGGGTGCTGTGGGGGCTATAGGAGACTATGGGACACCCATGGGTGCTGTGTGGCTATGGGGGCCTACGGGGCACCCATGGGTGCTGTGGGGACATGGGGATCTATGAGGTAACCATGGGTGCTGTGGGCCTATGGGACACCCATGGGTGCTGTGGGCTATGGGAGACTATGGGACACCTATGGGTGTTGTGGGGACGTGGGGATCTATGGGGCACCCATGGGTGTTGTGGGGACATGGGGATCTATGGGGCACCCATGGGTGCTGTGGTTCTATGGGGCAAGTATGGGTGCTGTGGTTCTATGGGGGCCTATGGGAAACCCATGGGTGCTGAGGGGTTATGGGGGCTATGGGGCACCCATGATTGCTGTGGGGCTATGGGAGACTATGGGGCACCCATGGGTGCTGTGGGGTTAGGGGGGCTATGGGGCACCCATGGGTGCTGTGGGGTTAGGGGGGCAATGGGGCACCTATGGGTGCTGTGGGGTTAGAGGGGCTATGGGGCACCCATGGGTGCTGTGGGGCAATGGGGAGCTATGGGGTACCCATAGGTGCTGTGGGTTTATGGGGGGCAATGGGGCACCCATGGGTCCTGTGGGGACATGGGGATCATTGGGACACCCATAGGTGCTGTGGGGCTATGGGGGGCAATGGGGATACCCATGGGTGCTGTGGGGCAATGGGGGCTATGGGGCACACATGGGTGCTGTGGGGCAATGGGGGGCTATGGGGCACACATGGGTGCTGTGGGGCTGTGTGGCACCCATGAGTGCTGTGACCCCCTCCTGTGGCCCCACAGGTCCCGGGGCCATGTGGGGCTGCCCCACAGCTCCTGTGACCGTCGCCCTCTGCGCCCTCCTGGCCACCAGCTCCTCATTGGCGACCACTGAGCCCCAACCAACCCCATTGGCTACCCCTGACCACCGAGCATCGCCATTGGCTGCCAGCGAGCACCAAGCATCCCCATTGGCTACCAGTGCCCCCACCAATGGGCAACTCTGGAGCTCCGTGGCCACCGGACCCCATTGGGCCACCACAAGGACCTCCAGTGGCCACCCAATGGCCACAGAGCCCGCCATTGGCCAACCCCCAACATCGAAGCCAACCATTGGCCAACCCCCAACATCGAAGCCAACCATTGGCCAGCCCCCAACATCAAAGCCTGCCATTGGCCAGCCCCCAACATCGAAGCCTGCCATTGGCCAGCCCCCAACATCGAAGTCTGCCATTGGCCAGCCCCCAACATCGAAGCCTGCCATTGGCCAGCCCCCAACATCGAAGTCTGCCATTGGCCAGCCCCCAACATCGAAGCCTGCCATTGGCCAGCCCCCAACATCGAAGCCTGCCATTGGCCAGCCCCCAACATCGAAGTCTGCCATTGGCCAGCCCCCAACATCGAAGCCTGCCATTGGCCAGCCCTTAATCCCGGAGGCCACGGCGGCGCCCCCTAGGTCCTGGCACTGGTTGGTGCCCTCGGCGGCCGCCATCTTGGTTCCGCTGGGCCTGGTGGCGGCCGCGTGGCTCCGGCACCGCCGCGGCTCCGCCTCCGGTCCCATGGGGCCGGCCCCCGAGGAGGAGAGGCCGGGGACGCCCTCAGCCAATGGGGACACTGCAATGGCGGCCACTTCCTGTTGACATCGGAAGAGGAACCCCCCCCCCCGTTTTTGGGTGATTTTCCGGGGTTTGAGTCATTTTGGGCACATCTATTTAATAAAACCAGCCCCGAGCTCATTGGTTGGTTGGTGCGGGGTGGGAGGGGCGGGCCTAAAGTGGCCCGTAAAGAATCAGGCCTCCCATTGGTTGGAGCCCCCCACCAAGCAAAGAGGAGGGAAGGCAAGATGGCCACCGGTGACACCAATATGGCTGCCGTGGTTGGTGAATCCAAGATGGCCACCGGGAGCTGCCCAGCCAATGAGAGCGATGCAGCCTTGAGGCCGGTCCAATCCAGAGCATCCACAGCCCGAGATGGGAGGGGCCAAGCGGTGACCCCAGTGACGTCACAGCCTCACGCACCGCAGCCATTGGTCGCTCCTCCTGGAGCCCCTCCCTTTCCAAGATGGCCGCCCTCAGCAGGCTCCTCCCCTTCCTGGCAGCCATCTTGGATTGGGCAGGCCTTGAGGCTGCGCTGCTCTGATTGGCTGGGCGGTACCTGGCGGCCATCTTGGCGCCCATGCTGCCCTCATGGAGGCGGTCCCTTCAAGGGGATAATGAGATGCAAATGAGAGGGCGGGGCCCAAAACCTGGCGCTGGATCCAGCTGTGGCCCAATCAGAGGCGAGGGGCGGGGCTCAGTCCCGGCAGCGGCCAATCAGAGGCGAGGGGCAGGGCTTGGTCCCAGCTGCGGCCAATCAGAGGCGAGGGGCAGGGCTTGGTCCCAGCTGCGGCCAATCAGAGGCGAGGGGCAGGGCTTGGTCCCGGCTGCAGCCAATCAGAGGCGAGGGGCGGGGCTCGGTCCCGGCTGCGGCCAATCAGAGGTGAGGGGCGGAGCTTGATCACTGCTGGGTGCTGGAGTGGGGGGCACAGATCAGGGGCGGAGCCAAAACGCGGCCGGGATCAGGATTCAAGCCCCAACCGGACCCGATCCCCCCATGGTAGGGACACACCCGACCCCATTGACCCCCATTGACCCCCACTGATCCCCATTGACTCCCATGGACCCCCACTGACCCCCATTGACTCCCATTGACCCCCATTGACCCCCACTGACCCCCATTGCCATTGACCCCCATTGCCCCCCATTGACTCCCATTGCCCCCCATTGACTCCCACTGACCCCCATTGACCCCCATTGCCTGCCATTGACCCCCATTGCCCCCCACTGCCGCCATCCACCCCCATTGCCCCCCATTGACTCCCACTGACCACCATTGCCTGCCATTGACCCCCATTGCCCCCCACTGCCGCCATCCACCCCCATTGCCCCCCATTCGCCCCCATTGCCCCTCATTGACTCCCATTGCCCCCCATTCGCCCCCATTGACCCCCCACTGCCCCCCATCCCCCTCCTTACCCCTCGAGCCCCCTCGCCCAGGCCTCGGTGCGCGCCCTCGCCTCGGGCCAGGAGTAGAGGGGCCGGTAGCCGAAGCTGCGCAGGGCCTTGTCGGTGCGCACCGAGAAGGGGGTGGAGCCCACGGCCAGGGTGTAGGGGGTGAGCAGGGGGGCGAAGAGGGGCAGGAGCCGGCCCAGGGCCGCGTTGAGCAGGGCCAGGAGCCGCAGGAGCCCCAGCGGGGGCCAGGGCCGGCGCTGGGGCCGCAGCCCCAGCACCAGGGCGCTGAACTCCTCGTAGGCCGCGTAGGGGGAGGCGTCGTAGCAGAAGAAGGCCTGGCCCGAGAGCGAGGCGGGCGAGCGCAGCGCGGCACGGGCCGCCAGCACGTGCATCCAGGCCACGTTGCCTGCGGGGGGGGGGGGGGACAGGGGAGGCGATATGGGGTGCTATGGGGAGATATGGGGGTGCTATGGGGAGATATGGGGAGATATGGGGTGCTACGGGGAGATATGGGGTGCTACGGGGTGCTATGGGGCGATATGGGGCGCTATGGGGTGCTATGGGGGTGCTATGGGGCAATATGGGGTGCTATGGGGGTGCTATGGGGTGATATGGGGTGCTATGGGGTGCTATGGGGCAATATGCGGGTGCTATGGGGTGCTATGGGGCAATATGGGGCGCTATGGGGTGCTATGGGGCGATATGGGGTGCTATGGGGGTGCTATGGGGCAATATGGGGTGCTATGGGGGTGCTATGGGGTGATATGGGGTGCTATGGGGTGCTATGGGGCAATATGCGGGTGCTATGGGGTGCTATGGGGCAATATGGGGCGCTATGGGGTGCTATGGGGCGATATGGGGTGCTATGGGGGTGCTATGGGGCAATATGGGGTGCTATGGGGCGATATGGGGGTCCTATGGGAGTGCTATGGGGCAATATGGGGCGCTATGGGGTGCTATTGGCGATATGGGGTGCTTTGGGGTGCTATGGGGGTGCTATGGGGCAATATGGGGTGCTATGGGGGTGCTATGGGGAGATATGGGGTGCTATGGGGTGCTATGGGGCAATATGCGGGTGCTATGGGGTGCTATGGGGCAATATGGGGCGCTATGGGGCGCTATGGGGAGATATGGGGTGCTACGGGGTGCTATGGGGTGATATGGGGTGATATGGGGCAACATGGGGTGCTAGGGGGTGCTATGGGGTGCTAGGGGGTGCTATGGGGCAATATAGGGTGCTATAGGCCAATATGGGGCACTATGGGGCAATACGGGGCAATATGGGGTGCTATGGGGCAATATGGGGTGCTATGGGGCAATATGGGGCAATATGGGGTGCTATGGGGTGCTACGGGGTGATACAGGGTGCTGTGGGCTGATATGGGGTGCTATGGAGGTGCTATGGGGCACTATGGGGCAATATGGGCTGCTATAGGGGCACTATGGGGCACTATGGGGCAATATGGGGTGCAATGGAGGCAGTATGGGGCACTATGGGGTGCTATATGGCAATGTGGGGCAATATGGGGCAATATGGGGGCTTTATGGAGAGGGGAGGTGCTGGGGGCTCTATGAGTCTCTATGGGTCAATATGGGTTGCTATAGATCTATATGGTGTACCATGAGTCTCTATGAAGTCTCTATGGGGTCTCTATGGTGTCTCTATGGTATCTCTATGGTGTCTCTATGGTATCTCTATGGCGTCTCTATGGTGTCTCTATGGTGTCTCTATGGTGTCTCTATGGTGTCTCTATGGCGTCTCTATGGCGTCTCTATGGTGTCTCTATGGTGTCTCTATGGTATCTCTATGGTGTCTCTATGGTGTCTCTATGGTATCTCTATGGTGTCCCTATGGTATCTCTATGAGATCTCTATGGTGTCTCTATGGTGTCTCTATGGTATCTCTATGGTGTCTCTATGGTATCTCTATGGTGTCTCTGGTGTCTCTATGGTATCTCTATGGTGTCTCTACGGTATCTCTATGGTACCTCTATGGTATCTCTATGGTGTCTCTATGGTGTCTCTATGGTATCTCTATGGTATCTCTAGTCTCTCTATGGTGTCTTTATGGTGTCCCTATGGTATCTCTATGAGATCTCTATGGTGTCTCTATGGGGTCTCTATGAGATCTCTATGGTGTCTCTATGGTATCTCTATGGTATCTCTATGGTGTCTCTACGGTGTCTCTATGGTGTCTCTATGGTATCTCTATGGTGTCCCTATGGTGTCTCTATGGGGTCTCTATGAGATCTCTATGGTGTCTCTATGGTGTCTCTATGGTGTCTCTATGGTGTCCCTATGGTATCTCTATGAGATCTCTATGGTGTCTCTATGGTGTCTCTATGGTGTCTCTATGGTGTCTCTATGGTGTCCCTATGGTGTCTCTATGGGGTCTCTATGGTATCTGTATGGTGTCCCTATGGTGTCTCTATGGGGTCTCTATGAGATCTCTATGGTGTCTCTATGGTGTCTCTATGGTGTCCCTATGGTGTCCCTATGGTGTCTCTATGGGGTCTCTATGGTGTCTCTATGGTGTCTCTATGGTATCTCTATGGTGTCTCTATGGTGTCTCTATGGCGTCTCTATGGTATCTCTATGGTGTCTCTATGGTGTCCCTATGGTGTCTCTATGGGGTCTCTATGGTATCTGTATGGTGTCCCTATGGTGTCTCTATGGGGTCTCTATGAGATCTCTATGGTGTCTCTATGGTGTCTCTACGGTGTCTCTATGGTGTCTCTATGGTGTCCCTATGGTGTCCCTATGGTGTCTCTATGGGGTCTCTATGAGATCTCTATGGTGTCTCTATGGTATCTCTGGTCTCTCTATGGTGTCTCTATGGTGTCTCTATGGTGTCTCTATGAGATCTCTATGGTGTCTCTATGGTATCTCTATGGCGTCTCTATGGCGTCTCTATGGTATCTCTATGGTGTCTCTATGGTGTCTCTATGGCGTCTCTATGGTGTCTCTATGGTATCTCTATGGTGTCTCTATGGTATCCCTATGGTGTCTCTATGGTGTCTCTATGGTGTCTCTATGGCGTCTCTATGGTGTCTCTATGGCGTCTCTATGGTGTCTCTATGGTATCTCTATGGTGTCTCTATGGTATCTCTATGGTGTTTCTATGGCGTCTCTATGGTATCTCTATGGTGTCCCTATGGTATCTCTATGAGATCTCTATGGTGTCTCTATGGTGTCTCTATGGTGTCTCTATGGTATCTCTATGGTATCTCTATGGTGTCTCTATGGTGTCTCTATGGTGTCTCTATGGTGTTTCTATGGCGTCTCTATGGTATCTCTATGGCGTCTCTATGGTGTCTCTATGGTGTCTCTATGGTATCTCTATGGTGTCTCTATGGTGTCTCTATGGTATCTCTATGGTGTCCCTATGGTATCTCTATGAGATCTCTATGGTGTCTCTATGGTGTCTCTATGGTGTCTCTATGGTATCTCTATGGTATCTCTATGGTGTCTCTATGACGTCTCTATGGTGTCTCTATGGTATCTCTATGGTACCTCTATGGGGTCTCTATGGTGTCTCTATGGTGTCTCTATGACGTCTCTATGGTGTCTCTATGGTGTCCCTATGGTGTCTCTATGGTGGGGCCTGCACTCACCTGCATAGACCCGTCCGTGCTCAGCGTGCGGCGGCAGCGCGCAGCGCAGGCGCCCCCCAGCGGCGCGGCCCCTCCGGTACAGCCGCTCCAGCAGGGGGTGCCGCTCCCCATAGATCCCGGTGGGGCGCAGCGCGACCGTCACCAGGCGAGCGCCCCCACGCACCTGTGGCCGGCACCGCTCAGAGACCCCCAGAGACCCACAGGGACCCATAGAGACCCATAGAGACCCATAGAGAACCCATAGAGACCCATAGAGACCCACAGAGACCCCACAGAGACCCCATAGAGACCCCTAGGGACCCATAGAGCCCCCATAGAGACCCCTAGGGACCCATAGAGACCCCATAGCGACCCATAGAGACCCCATAGCGACCCATAGACACCCACAGAGACTAGAGAGACCCATAGAGACCCATAGAGACCCCATAGAGAAGACCCCATAGAGACCCGCAGAGACCCATAGAGACCCATAGAGCCCCTTGAAGACCCACAGAACCCCACAGAGACCCATAAAGCCCCATAGAGACCCCCAGAGACCCCATAGAGACCCCACAGAGCGCCATAGAGACCCCATAGAGACCCATAGACCCCCCCACTGAAACCCATAGAGCCCCATAGACTCCCATAGACAGGGTCCCCACCATAGAGACCCACAGACCCCCCCACAGAACCCCATAGACAGGGTCTCCCACATAGATCCCCACAGCCCCCCCCATATAAGCCCATAGAGAGGTTCCCCCCCCCATAGAACCCCATAGACCCCCCCATAGACCAAGAGCCCCCCACAGACTGGGATCCCCCCATAGACAGAGACCCCCCCCCCATAGACAGGGACTGCCCCACAGAACCCCATGGAAACCCCCCATAGACAGAAACCACCCCATAAAAACCCATAAAGATCCCTGCATAGACAGGGACTGCCCCATAGAACCCCAAAGACCCCCCCCATAGACAGCAACTGCCCCATAGAACCCCACAGAGACCCCCCCCATAGACAGGGACTGCCCCATAGAACCCCATAGGGACCCCCCTGTAGACAGGGACCACCCCATAGAACCCCATAGAGACCCCCCCCAATAGACAAGAACCGCCCCACAGAACCCCATAGAGACCCCCCCATACAGGAACCGCCCCATAGAACCCAACAGGGACCCCCCGCCCCCCATACACAGGAACCGCCCCATAGAACCCCATAGAGACTCCCCCATAGACAGGAACCACCCCATAGAACCCCATAGAGACCCCCCCCATAGACAGGGACCACCCCATAGAACCCCATAGAGACACCCCCCATAGACAAGAACCACCCCATAGAACCCCATAGAGACCCCCCCCATAGACAGGAACCACCCCATAGAACCCCATAGAGACCCCCCCCATAGACAAGAACCACCCCATAGAACCCCATAGAGACCCCCCCATAGACAGGGACTGCCCCATAAAACCCCACAGAGACACCCCCCCCATAGAGACCCCCCCCAATAGAACCCCATAGAGACCACCCCATAGACAGAGACCTCCCCCATAGACAAGATTCGCCCCATAGAACCCCATAGAGACCCCCCCACATGTGGGTCTCCCCCCACTCACGAGGCTGCCATTGGCCTCCAGCACCAGGCGCTCGGCCTGGGCCTTGCTGCGGGGATAGGGCTCCGTGTGGCGTGTGGGGTAGGGCGAGTCCTCATGCCCCCTATGTGTGGGGCAGGGGGTCAGCGTGGGGCAGGGGGCCCGCTATGGGGCAGGGGGGCCGCTATGGGGGAGGGGTCCCGCTGTGGGGTGGGCGGGTGCCGCTATGGGTCACAGAGGTCCCACTATGGGGTGGGGGGGGGGTCCCACGGGTCCTGCTATGGGGCAGAGAGGTCTCGCTGTGGGGGCAGGGGTCCTGCTGTGAGGTGGCAGGTGTCCCACTATGGGGCAGGGGGTCCCACTATGGGGCACGGGGGTCCCACTATGGGGCAGGGGGGTCCCACTATGGGGCCCCGCTATGGGGCACGGGATCCCGCTGTGTGGCAGGGATCCTGCTATGGGGCAGGGGGGTGCCACTATGGAGGAGGGGGGTCCCACTATGGGGCCCCGCTATGGGGCAGGGGTCCTCCACTATGGGGCAGGGGTCCCTCTATGAGGCAGGGGTCCCGCTATGGGGCAGTGGGGTCCCACTATGGGGCAGTGGGGTCCCGCTATGGGGCAGGGGGGTCCCACTATGGGGCTGGGGGTCCCACTTTGGGGCAGGGGTCCCGCTATGGGGCAGGGGGGTCCCACTATGGGGCAGGGGTCCCGCTATGGGGCAGGGGTCCCGCTATGGGGCAGGGGTTGCGCTGTGGGGCAGGGGTCCCGCTGTGGGGCAGGGGTCCCCCACTATGGGGCAGGGGTCCCGCTATGGGGCAGGGGGGTCCCACTATGGGGCAGGGGGGTCCCACTATGGGGCAGGGGTCCCGCTATGGGGCAGGGGTTCCTGCTATGGGGCAGGGGGGTCCCACTATGGGGCAGTGGGGTCCCACTATGGGGCAGGGGTCCCGCTATGGGGCAGGGGGGTCCTGCTATGGGGCAGGGGGGTCCTGCTATGGGGCTGGGGGGTCCCACTATAGGGCAGGGGGGCCCCGCTGTGGGGCAGCACCTGAGGAAGGGGTCCCCGCGCGTGTTGGGCCCCACCACCTCCATGCTGCTGGTGTAGATGAGGCAGCGAACGCCCCGCGCCCGGCACCCGGCAATGACATTGCGGGTGCCTGGGGGGGACACGGGTCAGGGACACAGCGCCCCATAGAGCCCCATAGAAACCATAGAGCCCCATAGAGACCCCATAGAGCCCCACTGAGCCCCATAGAGAAACCATAGAGCCCCATAGAGACCATAGAGCCCCACAGAGAAACCATAGAGCCCCACAGAGAAACCACAGAGCCCCATAGAAACCATAGAGCCCCATAGAAACCATAGAGACCCCATAGAGCCCCATAGAAACCATAGAGCCCCATTGAGCCCCATAGAGAAACCATAGAGCCCCATAAAAACCATAGAGCCCCACAGAGCCCCATAGAGAAACCATACAGCCCCATAGAAACCCTATAGAAAAATCATAGAGCCCAACAGATACACTATAGCGCCCCATAGAGAAACCATAACGCCCCATACAGAAACTATAGTGCCCCATAGATACCCCATAGAGTCCCAAAGGCACCCCATAGTGCCCCATAGATACCCCATAGAGCCCCAAAGGCACCCCATAGATATGCCATAGAGCCCCAAAGGTACCCCATAGTGCCCCATAGAGCCCCAAAGGCACCCCATAGTGCCCAATACCCCATAGAGCCCCAAAGGCACCCCATAGATACCCCATAGAGCCCCAAAGGCACACCATAGAGCCCCAAAGGCACCCCATAGATACCCCATAGTGCCCCATAGATACCCCATAGAGCCCCAAAGGCACCCCATAGATACCCCATAGAGCCCCAAAGGCACCCCATAGATATGCCATAGAGCCCCAAAGGTACCCCATAGTGCCCCATAGAGCCCCAAAGGCACCCCATAGTGCCCAATACCCCATAGAGCCCCAAAGGCACCCCATAGATACCCCATAGAGCCCCAAAGGCACCCCATAGAGCCCCAAAGGCACGCCATAGATACCCCATAGTGCCCCATAGATACCCCATAAAGCCCCAAAGGCACCCCATAGAGCCCCAAAGGCACCCCATAGATACCCCATAAAGCCCCAAAGATACCCCATAGAGCCCCAAAGGCACCCCATAGAGACCCAAAGGCACCCCATAGTGCCCCATAGAGCCCCAAAGGTACCACATAGTGCCCCATAGAGCCCCAAAGGCACCCCATAGTGTCCCATAGAGCCCCAAAGGCACCCCATAGATACCCCATAGAGCCCCATAGGTACCCCACAGATACCCCATAGTGCCCCATAGACACCCCATAGTGCCCCACAGATACCCCATAGAGCCCCATAGAGACCCAAAGGTACCCCATAGATACCCCATAGAGCCCCAAAGGCACCCCACAGATACCCCATAGAGCCCCAAAGGCACCCCACAGATACCCCACAGAGCCCCACAGATACCCCATAGAGCCCCATAGGTACCCCACAGACACCCCATAGTGCCCCACAGATCCCCCCCAGCCCCGGCTCTCACCCTGCACGTTGACCCTGGCGATGGCCTCGGGGCTGGCTCTGCCCCACACGTCCACGAGGGCGGCGCTGTGCAGCACCACGTGGGCCCCCTCCAGCGCCCGCCCCACGGCGCCCGCGTCCCCCACGTCCCCACGCAGCAGCCGCACGCGGGCACCTGGGGGGCACGGCGGGGGGGGGGGGGGGAGTCACATGTGGGGCACCCCCCACCCCCAAACACAACAGCGGGGTCCCATTGGGTGCTGAGCTCCTATTGGCTCCCACTGGGCTCTGAGCTCCCCATTGGCTCCCATTGGGCTCTGAGCATCCCCATTGGCTCCCATTGGGCTCTGAGCTCCCCATTGGCTCCCATTGGCCTCTGAGCTCCCCATTGGCTCCCACTGGGCTCTGAGCATCCCCATTGTCTCTCATTGGGTGCTGAGCCCCACATTGGGTTCTAAGCTCCCCATTGGCTCCCACTGGGCTCTGAGCTCCCCATTGGCTCCCACTGGGCTCTGAGCTGCCCATTGGCTCCCACTGGGCTCTGAGATCTGCATTGGCTCCCATTGGCCTCTGAGCTCCCCATTGGCTCCCATTGGGCTCTGAGCATCCCCATTGGCTCCCACTGGGCTCTGAGTTCCCCATTGGCTCCCATTGGGCTCTGAGCTCCCCATTGGCTCCCATTGGGCTCTGAGCATCCCCATTGGCTCCCATTGGGCTCTGAGCATCCCCACTGGCTCCCATTGGATGCTGAGCATTCTGATCTCCCCATTGGCTCCCATTGGACGCTGACGCCCCCATTGGCTCCCATTGGGCTCTGAGGCCCCCACTGGGCTCTGAGCTCCCCATTGGCTCCTATTGGGCTCTGAGCTCCCCATTGGCTCCCATTGGGCTCTGAGCACCCCCATTGGCTCCCACTGGGCTCTGAGCTCCCCATTGGCTCCTATTGGGCTCTGAGCTCCCCATTGGCTCCCATTGGGCTCTGAGCATCCCCATTGTCTCTCATTGGGTGCTGAGCCCCACATTGGGTTCTGATCTCCCCACTGGCTCCCATTGGGCTCTGAGCATCCCCATTGGCTCCCACTGGGCTCTGAGCTCCCCATTGGCTCCTATTGGGCTCTGAGCTCCCCATTGGCTCCTATTGGGCTCTGAGCTCCCCATTGGCTCCTATTGGGCTCTGAGCATCCCCATTGGCTCCCACTGGGCTCTGAGCATCCCCATTGGCTCCCACTGGGCTCTGAGCTCCCCATTGGCTCCTATTGGGCTCTGAGCTCCCCATTGGCTCCCACTGGGCTCTGAGCATCCTCACTGGCTCCCATTGGGTGCTGAGCCCCACATTGGGTTCTAATCTCCCCATTGGCTCCCACTGCGCTCTGAGCTCCCCATTGGCTCCTATTGGGCTCTGAGCTCCCCATTGGCTCCCACTGGGCTCTGAGCATCCTCACTGGCTCCCATTGGGTGCTGAGCCCCACATTGGGTTCTAAGCTCCCCATTGGCTCCCACTGGGCTCTGAGTTCCCCATTGGCTCCCACTGGGCTCTGAGCTCCCCATTGGGCTCTGAGCATCCCCATTGGCTCCCATTGGGCTCTGAGCTCCCCATTGGCTCCCATTGGCCTCTGAGCTCCCCATTGGCTCCCACTGGGCTCTGAGCATCCCCATTGTCTCTCATTGGGTGCTGAGCCCCACATTGGGTTCTGATCTCCCCACTGGCTCCCACTGGGCTCTGAGCATCCCCATTGGCTCCCATTGGGCTCTGAGCTCCCCATTGGCTCCCACTGGGCTCTGAGCTCCCCATTGGCTCCCACTGGGCTCTGAGCATCCTCATTGGCTCTCATTGGGTGCTGAGCCCCACATTGGGTTCTAAGCTCCCCATTGGCTCCCACTGGGCTCTGAGCTCCCCATTGGCTCCCACTGGGCTCTGAGCTGCCCATTGGCTCCCACTGGGCTCTGAGATCTGCATTGGCTCCCATTGGGCTCTGAGCTCCCCATTGGCTCCCATTGGGCTCTGAGCATCCCCATTGGCTCCCACTGGGCTCTGAGCATCCCCATTGGCTCCCACTGGGCTCTGAGCATCCCCATTGGCTCCCACTGGGCTCTGAGCATCCCCATTGTCTCTCATTGGGTGCTGAGCCCCACATTGGGTTCTGATCTCCCCACTGGCTCCCATTGGGCTCTGAGCATCCCCATTGGCTCCCACTGGGCTCTGAGCTCCCCATTGGCTCCTATTGGGCTCTGAGCTCCCCATTGGCTCGGAGCTCCCCATTGGCTCCCACTGGGCTCTGACGCCCCCATTGGGCTCTGAGCATCCCCATTGGCTCCCATTGGGCTCTGAGCTCCCCATTGGCTCCCATTGGGCTCTGAGCTCCCCATTGGCTCCCACTGGGCTCTGAGCTCCCCACTGGCTCCCACTGGGCTCTGAGCATCCCCATTGGTTCTCATTGGGCTCTGAGCTCCTCATTGGCTCCCATTGGGTGCTGAGCCCCACATTGGGTTCTAAGCTCCCCATTGGCTACCACTGGGCTCTGAGCTCCCCATTGGCTACCACTGGGCTCTGAGCTCCCCATTGGCTCCCATTGGGCTCTGAGCTCCCCATTGGCTCCCATTGGGCTCTGAGCATCCCCATTGGCTCCCACTGGGCTCTGAGCATCCCCATTGGCTCCCACTGGGCTCTGAGCCTTCTGATCTCCCCATTGGCTCCCATTGGACGCTGACGCCCCCATTGGCTCCCATTGGGCTCTGGCCCCCACTGGGCTCTGAGCTCCCCATTGGCTCCTATTGGGCTCTGAGCTCCCCATTGGCTCCCACTGGGCTCTGATCTCCCCACTGGCTCCCATTGGGCTCAGAGCATCCCCATTGGCTCCCATTGGGCTCTGAGCTCCCCATTGGCTCCCACTGGGCTCTGAGCATCCTCATTGGCTCCCATTGGGTGCTGAGCCCCACATTGGGTTCTAAGCTCCCATTGGCTCCCACTGGGCTCTGAGATCTGCATTGGCTCCCATTGGGCTCTGAGCATCCCCATTGGCTCCCACTGGGCTCTGAGCCCCCATTGGGCTCTGAGCCCCCATTGGCTCCCCTGGCCCCCCGGCGCCGCCGTTACCGTGCCCAGGGGGGATCACTTGGGGGTCAGGGTTGAGGTCGAACACGCGCAGCTCCCGCAGCTCCGGCTCCCGCTCCAGCAGCAGCTGCACCAGGTGCGAACCCAGGAACCCGCAGCCGCCCGTCACCACGTACACCAGGCCCTGCGCCCCACAGCGCACCCACAGCGTCACCCCATAGGGCACCCATAGTGTCACCCCATAGGGCACCCATAGCGTCACCCCATAGGGCACCCCATAGCTTCACCCCATAGCTTCACCCCATAGGGCACCCATAGGGCACCCGTAGTGTCACCCCATAGGGCACCCCATAGCTTCACCCCATAGGGCACCCATAGCGTCCCCATAGCGTCACCCCATATGGCACCCATAGCGTCACCCCATAGGGCACCCACAAGGCACCCATAGCGTCACCCCGTAGGGCACCCATAGGGCACCCATAGCGTCAACCCATAGGGCACCCACAGGGCACCCACCGCATCACCCCATAGGGCACCCACAGGGTCACCCCATAGGGCACCCATAGTGTCACCCCATAGAGCACCCATAGCATCTCCTTATAGGGCTAACGTCACCCCATAAAGCAACCATACCATCACCCCATAGGGCACCCACAGCATTACCCTATAGGGCACCCATAGCGTCACTCCATAAGACACCCATAGCATCACCCCATAGATCAACCCATAAGGCACCCATAGTGTCACCCCATAGGGCACCCATAGCGTCATCCCATAGGGCACCCACAGCGTTACCCCATAGGGCACCCACAGCGTTACCCCATAGGGCACCCCATATGGCACCCATAGCGTTACCCCATAGAACACCCTATAGAGCACCCCATAGAGCACCCCATAAGAGACCCCACAGAGCACCCCATAGAATAACCTGACAGAGCATCTCATAGTGCACCCATAGAGCACATCATAGGTGACCCCCCGGAGCACCCCACAGTGTACCCTATAGTGCACCCCACAGCATAACCTCATAGCGTCGCTCTATAGCATTCCTCCATAGTGTTTCCCCATAGTATGAGCCCATAGCATCACCCCATAGTGTCACCCCATAGCATCCCCCATAGTATGACCCCATAGCTCCCATAGCCCCAAAGACCCCTTAGCCCCATAGCTCCCATAGCCCCCACAGCCCCATAGCTCCATAGCTGCCATAGCCCTCATAGACTCCTACAGCCCCATAGCCCCCATAGCTCCCATAGCCCCCATAGCCCTCATAGACTCCTATAGCCCCATAACTCCCATAGCCCCTCATAGCTCCCATAAGCTCCCATAGCCCTCATAGCCCCCATAGGCCCCTCATAGCCCCCCATAGCCTCATAGCCCTCATAGGCTCCCATAGGCTCCCACAGCCCCCATAGCACCCCATAGCCCCTCATGGCCCCATAGCCCCCATAGGCTCCCATAGCCCCACAGGCTCCAATAGCCCCCATAGGCTCCCATAGTCCCACATAGCCCCCCATATCCTCGTAACCCCCCATAGGCTCCCATAGCCCCCTCACAGCCCCACAGCCCCCCATAACCTCATAGCTCCCATAGGCTCCCATAGTCCCATAGCCTCTCATAGCCCCATAGCTCCATAAGCTCCCATAACTCCCATAGCCCCACAGGCTCCAATAGCTCCCATAGGCTCCCATAGCCCCTCATAGCCCCCATATCCTCATAGCTCTCATAGCCCCCATAGGCCCCTCATAGCCCCATAGCTCCCCATAGCCTCATAGCTCCCATAGCCCCCCATATCCTCATAGCCCCTATAGGCTCCCATAACTCCCATAGCCCCACAGGCTCCAATAGCCCCCATAGGCTCCCATAGCCTCCATAGCCCCCCATATCCTCATAGCCCCCATAGGCCCCTCATAGCCCCATAGCCCCCCATAGCCTCATAGCCCCCCATAGGCTCCCATAGCCCCCCATATCCTCATAGCCCCCCATAGGCTCCCATAGCCCCCCATATCCTCATAGCCCCCCATAGGCTCCCATAGCCCCATAGGCTCCAATAGCCCCCACAGGCTCCCATAGCCCCCCATATCCTCATAGTTCCCCATAGGCCCCTCATAGCCCCATAGGCTCCAATAGCCCCCATAGGCCCCTCATATCCCCATAGCCCCCCATAGCCTCATAGCCCCTTTAGGCTCCCATAGCCCCATAGGCTCCAATAGCCCCCACAGGCTCCCATATCCTCATAGTTCCCCATAGGCCCCTCATAGCCCCATAGGCCCCCCATAGGCCCCCCATAGCCCCACACCCCCCATAGCCGCGGGTCCCCCCCCGGACCTGCTCCTCCGTCCCGCTCTCTCCGTCCCCTCCGGCTCCCTCCATGGCTCCTGCGGGTCAAGGCCGCAGGCGGGGGGGGGGGCCGGGGAGGGAGCGGCACATCCGGGTCCCTGCGGGGCGGAACAGGCCGGGGAGGCCTCAAGCGAGACATCGGTACCGGATCCGCCGCCATCGGAGCCCCGCGGACGGGAAATGGGGGTCACGGCGGGTACCGGGGCCCCCCCCGGGGCTGGAGGGGCCCCCCCGGGGCTCGGGAGCGGAACGGGGCGGGCGGATGGCGGCGGATGGCGGCGGATGACGGGGGAGGAACATGAAGGCCTCGTCAAGATGGCGGCGGTTGCTGTGGTAACGCGAGGCCACGCCCACCCACCCGCCCGCCCGCCCGCTCCACGCTCGCCTCTCATTGGCTCCCCGCCCGCTCACCCCACCCTCGCGCCTCATTGGCTCTCCAAGCCCCACCCCTCCAACGAGGCCACGCCCCCCGCCCCCCCCTCCCCCCGGCCCCCCCCGCCAATGACGGGGGGGGGGGGGGGGAACCCCAAAACCTGGCGATTTCAACCCAAAACCGTGCTCCCCCCCACCCCGAGCTGCCCCATATCGGGGTGCCCCCCCCCCCCCCATGACGCGAGGCCTCCCAAAGCTGAACGGTCACTTTATAAAAAGGGGGGGCCCGGGGGGGGCCCCCGATATGGACACTATGTACAGGGGGGGGGGATGTACAGAGCGGGGCGAGGGGCGGGGCCTCCGCTAAGCCCCGCCCACACCCAACCCCCCCCCCCCCCCTTTTGCCCTCCCCCCCCCCCAAGGGTTTCTACAAGAAACAGCCGAGGAGGAGGAGAAAGGGGGGGGGGGGGGGGGAGGGGAGTGGTGACGTCACGGTGATGACATCACTGGGGGTGGCGGTGAGGTCACAGTGGTGGCCAGAGGTCAATGGAGGTGGCCACAAGTCAACTGTGGGGCCTTCCTCAATCCAACGATGGTGGCCATAGGTCAATGGAGGCGGCCATAGGTCAATGCAGGCGGCCATAGGTCTATGGTGGTGGCCATAGGTCAATGGTGGTGGCCACAAGTCAATGGAGGTGGCCATAGCTCTACGGTGGTGGCCACAGGTCAATGGTGGTGGCCACCTCAACCCAGCTACGGTAGCCACAGGTCAATGCAGATGGCCACAAGTCAACTGTGGGGCCTTCCTCCACCCAACGATAGTGGCTATAGGTCAGTGGTGGTGGCTACAAGTCAATGGTGGTGGCCACCTCAAGCCAACCACAGTGGCCATAGATCAATGGCAGTGGCCACGAGTCAATGGAGGTGACCACCTCAACCCAACAATGGTGGCCACAGGTCAATGGTGGTGGCCACAGGTCAATGGTGGTGGCCACAAGTCAACTGAGGTGGCCATAGGTCAACGGAGGTGACCACCTCAACCCAACAACGGTGGCCACAGGTCAATGGTGGTGGCCACCTCAACCCAACGATGGTGGCCATAGATCAATGGCAGTGGCCACAGGTCAATGAAGGTTGTCAAAAGTCAGTAGAGGTGGCAACCTCAACCCAACAATGCTGGCCACAGGTCAATGGAGGTGGCAACCTCAACTCAACTATGCCCTAACCCAAACTTGGTGGCCCCACATCAACTGTGGTGGCCACCTCAATGCAACAGTGCTAACTACACTCCAACCATGATGACTACCTCAACCCAACTACGGTAGCCACAAGTCAACGGAAGGGGTCATAGGTCAGTGGAGGTGGCCATAAGGCAATTGACGTGGTCACAGGTCAATGCAGGTGACTATATCAACCCAACCATGGTGGCCACAGGTCAGTAGAGGTGGTCACAAGTCAATGGAGGTGGCAACTTCAACCCAACAATGATGGCCACAGATCAAGGGAGGTGGCCACAGGTCAATGGAGGTGACCTCCTCAATGCAACCATGGTGCCCAGAGGTCAATAGAAGTGGCCACAAGTCAATGGAGGTGACAACCTCAACTCAACGATGGTGGCCACAAGTCAACAAAAGTGGCCATAGGTCAAAGGAAGTGGTCATAGGTCAATGGAGGTGGCCATAAGTCAATGGAGGTGGCAACCTCAACCGAATGATGGTGGCCACAGGTCAATTGCGGTGGTCACAAGTCAATGGATGTGGTCACAAGTCAATGGAGGTGGCCATAGGTCAATGGAAGTGACCTCCTCAACCCAACCATGGTGGCCACAGGTCAATGGAGGTGGCCACAAGTCCATAGAAGTGGTCACAAGTCAATAGAGGTGGCCACAGGTCAATGGAGGTGGCCACAGGTCAACGGAGGTGGTCACAAGTCAATGGAGGTGGTCACAAGTCAACGGAGGTGGTCACAACTCAATGGAGGTGACCTCTTCAATCCAACCATGGTGGCCACAGGTCAATGCAGTTGGCCACCTCAACTCAACCATGGTGGCCACAAGTCAATGGAGGCGGCCACAAGTCAACGGAGGTGGGCACAAGTCAATGGAGGTGGCCACAAGCCAGTGAAGGTGGTCACAACTCAATGGAGGTGGCCACAACTCAATGGAGGTGACTTCCTCAATCCAACCATGGTGGCCACAGGTCAATGGAGGTGGGCAGAAGTCAATGGAGGTGGCCACAGGTCAATGCAGTTGGCCACCGCAACTCAACCATGGTGGCCACAAGTCAATGGAGGTGGGCACAAGTCAACGGAGGTGGGCACAAGTCAACGGAGGTGGGCACAGGTCAACGGAGGTGGTCACAAGTCAATGGAGGTGGCCACAAGCCAGCGAAGGGTGGTCACAACTCAATGGAGGTGACCTCCTCAATGCAACCATGGTGCCCAGAGGTCAATAGAAGTGGCCACAAGTCAATGGAGGTGGCAACCTCAACCCAACGATGGTGGCCACAAGTCAACAAAAGTGGCCATAGGTCAAAGGAAGTGGTCACAAGTCAATGGAAGTGGCAACAAGTCAATGGAGGTGGCCATAGGTCAATGGAAGTGACCTCCTCAACCCAACCATGGTGGCCACAGCTCAATGGAGGTGGCCACAGGTCAACGGATGTGGTCACAAGTCAACGGAGGGTGGTCACAAGTCAATGGAGGTGGTCACAGGTCAATGGAGGTGGTCACAGGTCAATGGAAGTGGTCACAAGTCAATGGAGGTGGTCACAAGTCAATGGAGGTGGTCACAGGTCAATGGAGGTGGTCACAGGTCAATGGAGGTGGTCACAGGTCAATGGAAGTGGTCACAACTCAACGGAGGTGGTCACAAGTCAATGGAGGTGGTCACAAGTCAATGGAGGTGGTCACAAGTCAATGGAGGTGGTCACAAGTCAATAGAGGTGGCCACAGGTCAACGGAGGTGGTCACAAGTCAACGGAGGTGGGCACAGGTCAATGGAGGTGGCCACAAGTCAATGGAGGCGACCTCCTCAATCCAACCATGGTGGCCACAGGGCAACGGAGGTGGGCACAGGTCAACGGAGGTGGGCACAGGTCAACGGAGGTGGGCACAGGTCAACGGAGGTGGCCACAAGCCAGCGAAGGTGGTCACAACTCAATGGAGGTGGCCACAACTCAATGGAGATGACCTCCTCAATCCAACCATGGTGGCCACAGGTCAATGGAGGTGGCCACAGGTCAATGCAGTTGGCCATCTCAACTCAACCATGGTGGCCACAAGTCAATGGAGCAGGCCACAAGTCAATGGAGGTGGCCACAACTCAATGGAGGTGACCTCCTCAATCCAACCATGGTGGCCACAGGTCAATGGAGGTGGGCAGAGGTCAATGCAGTTGGCCACCTCAACTCAACCATGGTGGCCACAAATCCATGGAGGTGGTCACAAATCCATGGAGGTGGTCACAAGTCAGTGGAGGTGGTCACAAGTTCAATGGAGGTGGTCTCAAGTCAACGTAGGTGGCCACAAGTTGATGGAGATGGCCAGAAGTCAATGGAGGTGGCCACAGGTCAATGGAGGTGGGCACAACTCAATGGAGGTGGGCACAACTCAATGGAGATGGCAACGTCAACCCAACCAAGGTGGCCACAAGTCAATGGAGGTGGCCACAAGTCAATGGAGGTGGCCACAAGTCAATGGAGGTGGCCACAGGTCAATGGAGGTGGCCACAGGTCAATGGAGGTGGGCACAGGTCAACGGAGATGACCTCCTCAACCCAACCATGGTGGCCACAGGTTAATGGAGGTGGCCACAGGGCAATGGAGGTGGCAACAAGTCAATGGAAGTGGCCACAGGTCAATGGAGATGACCTCCTCAACCCAGCTATGGTGGCCACAGGTCAATGGAGTTGGCCACAAGTCAACGGAGGTGATCACAAGTCAATGGAGGTGGTCTCAAGTTAATGCAGGTGGCCATAAGTCAATGCAGGTGGCCACAAATTGATGGAGGTGGCCACAACTCAATGGAGGTGGCCACAGGTCATTGGAGGTGGCCACAGGTCAATGGAGGTGGCCACAGGTCAATGGAGATGGCCTCAAGTCAATGGAGATGACCTCCTCAACCCAGCCATGGTGGCCACAGGTCAATGGAGGTGGCCACAAGTCAACAGAGGTGGTCACAAGTCAATGGAGGTGGTCTCAAGTCAATGCAGGTGGCCACAAGTTGATGGAGATGGCCAGAAGTCAATGGAGGTGGCCACAGGTCAATGGAGGTGGGCACAACTCAATGGAGGTGGGCACAACTCAATGGAGATGGCAACGTCAACCCAACCAAGGTGGCCACAAGTCAATGGAGGTGGCCACAGGTCAATGGAGGTGACCTCCTCAACCCAACCATGGTGGCCACAGGTTAATGGAGGTGGCCACAGGGCAATGGAGGTGGCAACAAGTCAATGGAAGCGGCCACAGGCCAATGGAGATGACCTCCTCAACCCAGCTATGGTGGCCACAGGTCAATGGAGGTGGCCACAAGTCAACGGAGGTGATCACAAGTCAATGGAGGTGGTCTCAAGTCAATGGAGGTGGCCACAAGTCAATGCAGGTGGCCACAAGTTGATGGAGGTGGCCACGACTCAATGGAGGTGGCCACAGGTCAATGGAGGTGGGCACAACTCAATGGAGATGGCAACGTCAACCCAACCAAGGTGGCCACAAGTCAATGGAGGTGGCCACAAGTCTATGGAGGTGGCCACAGGTCAATGGAGGTGGCCACAGGTCAATGGAGGTGGCCACAGGTCAATGGAAGTGACCTCCTCAACCCACCCATGGTGGCCACAAGTCAATGGAGGTGGCCACAGGTCAACGGAGGTGGCCACAACTGAGTGGAAGTGGCCACAACTCAATGGAGGTGGCCATAGGTCAATGGAGGTGGCCACAGGTCAATGGAGGTGGCCACAAGTCAATGGAGGTGGCCACAGCTCAATGTAGGTGGCCACAGCTCAACGGCGGTGGCCACAACTCAACGGCGGTGGCCACAACTCAACGGCGGTGGCCACAACTGTGTGGAAGTGGCCACAACTCCACGGATGTGACCTCCTCAACCCACCCCTGGTGGCCACGACTCAACGGCAGCGCCCTCCTGCCCCCCCCACCTCCATGGCCTCACCCCCCCCCCCCCACTGTCCCCATCCCCGTGGGTCGGTGGCCCCCGCTTGCCCGCGGGCTCAGTTGAGGCTCCCTCGGCAGCTCTCGGTGCGGCACAGGCAGGGGATCTTGGTGTCCTCGATGGGGAACTTGTAGTCGTAGGTGATCTCCTCGTTGACGCCGATGGGCTGCTTGGAGTAGATGACGATCTTCTTCTGCGCCTCGATGGTGATCACCTTGGCGTAGCAATTGGGCTGGAAGAGAGCAGGAAGGGGGGGGGAAAGGGGGCTCAATGTGGGGCAGGGGATGTGGGGTGGGGTGAGGGCTATGGGGGCGGGCGCTCACGGTGCAGCAGTGGTTGATGAAGCGCGCCAGGTTGCCGCACTTGGTGGCGTCGATGATGGTGTCGTGGTCGACGCGGAAGAGGTAACTGCTGCCGATGCCCTCCTGCGCGTAGCGCTTCTCCCGCATGTCCGCCACCACCTGTGGGGCGGCCGCGATGGGGGGGGGGGGGTCAAGAGAGGGGACTTAGGGGGTGGGTGGGGGTCTCTATGGGGTGGTTGGGGGTCAATGGAAGTGGTCGGGGGTCAATGGAGTTGGTTGCGGGTCAATGGAGGGGATGTGTGGGGTGCTGGGGGGGTCAATGGAGGTGCCCATGGGGTGGTTGGGGGTCAAAGGAGGGGACTTAGGGGGAAGTTGGGGGTCTCTATGGGGCGGTTGGGGGTCAATGGAGGTGGTCGGGGGTCAATGGAGTTGGTTGCAGGTCAATGGAGGGGATGTATGGGGCGGTTGGGGGTCAATGGAGGGGTCTCCATGGGGTGCTCGGGGGTCAAAGGAGGGGACTTAGGGGGTGGTTGGGGTCTCTATGGGGTGGCTGGGGGTCAATGGAGGTGGTCGGGGGTCAATGGAGTTGGTTGCAGGTCAATGGAGGGGATGTATGGGGCGGTTGGGGGTCAATGGAGGGGTCTCCATGGGGTGCTTGGGGGTCAATAGAGGGGTCTTAGGGGGTGGTTGGGGGTCTCTATGGGGCGGTTGGGAGTCAATGGAGGTGGTCGGGGGTCAATGGAGTTGGTTGCGGGTCAATGGAGGGGATGTATGGGGTGCTGGGGGGTCAATGGAGGTGCCCATGGGGTGCTTGGGGGTCAATAGAGGGGACTTATGGGGTGGTTGGGGGTCTCTATGGGGTTACTTGGGGGTCAATGGAGGTGCCCATGGAGTGCTTGGGGGTCAATAGAGGGGACTTATGGGGTGGTTGGGGGTCTCCATGGGGTGGTTGGGGGTCAATTGAGGTGTCCATGGGGTGGTTGTGGGTCTCTATGGGGTATTTGGGGGTAATTAAATATGGGGGGAGTGGACTTATGGGGTGGTTGGGGTCAATGAAGGTGGTTGGGGGTCAATGGAGGTGCCCGTGGGGTGGTTGGGGGGTCAATAGAGGGGACTTATGGGGTGGTTGGGGTTCTCTATGGGGTACTTGGGGGTCAATTGAGGTGGTTGGGGGTCAATGGAGGTGCCCATGGAGTGCTTGGAAGTCTCCATGGGGTGGTTGGGGGTCAATGGAAGGTACTTATGGGGTGCTTTGGGGTCAATGGAGGTGCCCATGGGGTGCTGGGGGGTCTCTCTGGGGCAGTGTGGGTCTCTATGGGTCACTACAGGACAGTGTGGGTCTCTCTGGGGCAGTGTGGGTCTCTATGGGTCACTATGGGGCAGTGTGGGGCGCTGTGGGTCTCACCTGGCGGATGTTCTGCCCCACATACTCGATGACCATCTCATCGGCCGCAATGGGCTCCATGGCAAAGAGCCCCCACTCATGGATGCGGCTGCGCCCGAACCGGAGGCGCTTCTTCCGGAACTGGGGAACAGGGAAAACAGGGATAACAGGGACAACAGGGATAACGGGGATAACGGGGGTAACGGGGGATAACGGGGACAACAGGGATAACGGGGGTAACGGGGACAACAGGGATAACGGGGGTAACGGGGACAACAGGGATAACGGGTGGTAACAGGGGTAACGGGGATAACGGGGATAACGGGGGTAACGGGGGGTAACGGGGACAACAGGGATAACGGGGATAACAGGGATAACAGGGACAACGGGGACAACGGGGATAACAGGGATAACAGGGAAAACAGGGATAACGGGGATAACAGGGATAACGGGGAAAACAGGATAACAGGGATAACATGGGTGACATGGACAGCATGGAGAGCATGGATAACATGGAGAGCATGGATAACATGGAGAGCATGGAGACATGGAGAGCATGGGTGACATGGAGAGCACGGATAACATGGACAGCATGGAGAGCATGGAAAACATGGATAACATGGGTGACATGGGTATCATGGACAGCATGGAGACATGGATAACATGGACATGGAGACATGGACATAGAGAACATGGATATGGAGAACATGGATATGGAGACATGGACATGGAGAACATGGACATGGAGATATGGACATGGAGAACATGGACATGGAGAACATGGATATGGAGAACATGGACATGGAGAACATGGACATGGAGACATGGATATGGAGACATGGACATGGAGACATGGACATGGAGAACATGGACATGGAGAACATGGACATGGAGACATGGACATGGAGAACATGGACATGGAGAACATGGACATGGAGATATGGAGATAGAAAACATGGATATGGAGAACATGGACATGGAGACATGGACATGGAGAACATGGACATGGAGAACATGGACATGGAGATATGGAGATAGAAAACATGGATATGGAGAACATGGATATGGAGACACGGACATGGAGAACATGGACATGGGAACATAGATATGGAGAACACGGATATGGAGACATGGACATGGAGAACATGGACATGGAGAACATGGATATAGAGACATGGACATGGAGAACATGGACATGGAGAACATGGACATGGAGAACATGGACATGGAGAACATGGATATGGAGAACATGGACATGGAGACATGGACATGGAGACATGGACATGGAGAACACGGACATGGAGAACATGGATATGGAGAACAAGGACATGTGAGAACATGGACAAGGACAACATGGATATGGAGACATGGACATGGAGAACATGGACATGGGGACATGGACACGGAGAACATGGACACGGAGAACATGGACATGGAGACATGGATATGGAGACATGGATATGGAGACATGGATATGGAGACATGGATATGGAGAACATGGACATGGAGAACATGGACATGGAGACATGGATATGGAGAACATGGATATGGAGACATGGACATGGAGACATGGATATGGAGAACATGGACATGGAGACATGGATATGGAGACATGGACATGGAGAACATGGACATGGAGAACATGGACATGGAGACATGGATATGGAGAACATGGACATGGAGAACATGGACATGGAGAACATGGACATGGAGACATGGACATGGAGAACCCGGACCAGGAGAACCCGGCCGTGGGCCGCGCGCACCTTGAGCTGGTTGAGCTTCAGGAGGTCGCTGTCCAGCAGCGCCGTGGAGCGATGGCGCTGAGGAGGCGCCGCTGCTCCGAGCGCCGCTCCGAGAGGACGCGGTTGGGACCCTGCAAGGGGGGAGCAGGAGCAGGATCAGGCCCCGGCACCGGGAATGGTGGGGCTGGGACATTGGGGTGGTGGGGCCATGGTGGTGGTGGGGCCGTGGTGGTGGTGGTGGGGCCATGGTGGTGGTGGTGGGGCCGTGGTGGTGGTGCTGGGGCCATGGTGGTGGTGGTGGGGCCGTGGTGGTGCTGGGGCCACGGTGGTGGTGGTGGGGTCATGGTGGTGGGACCATGGTGGTGATGGTGGGGCCATGGGGATGGTGGGTCCATGGTGGTGGTGATGGGACCATGGTGGTGGTGGTGGGGCCGTGGTGGTGGTGGTGGGGGCGTGGTGGTGCTGGGGGGCCATGGTGGTGGTGGTGGGGCCATGGTGGTGGTGGTGGGGTCATGGTGGTGGTGGTGGGGCCATGGTGGTGGTGGTGGTGGGGCCGTGGTGGTGGTGGTGGGGCCGTGTTGGTGGTGGTGGGGTCATGGTGGTGGTGGTGGGGCCATGGTGGTGGTGGGGCCATGGTGGTGGTGGGTGGGGCCATGGTGGTGGTGGTGGGGTCATGGTTGTGGTGGGGCCATGGTGGTGGGGCCATGGGGATGGTGGGGCCGTGGTGGTGGTGGTGGGGCCATGGTGGTGGTGGTGGGGCCGTGGTGGTGGTGGGGCCATGGGGATGGTGGGGCCATGGGGATGGTGGGGCCATGGTGGTGCTGGGGCCATGGTGGTGGTGGTGGGGTCATGGTGGGACCATGATGGTGATGGTGGGGCCATGGTGATGGTGGGTCCATGGTGGTGGTGATGGGACCGATGGTGGTGGTGGTGGGACCACGGAAATGGTGGGACCGTGGTGGTGGTAGGTCCATGGTGATGGTGGGGCCATGGTGCTGGTGATGGGACCATGGGGATGGTTCTGGGGCCATGGTGATGTGGGACCACGATGATGGTGAGACCAGCGTGATGGTGGTGGGACCTGACCTGTGTGTCGGGGGCCTGGGGGTGCCGCTGCTGGTGGGGGTGCAGGTACCGGTCCTTCTCCCTCCGGCTGATGGGGTAAAAAGCCTTCGCTGCGGGCGCTGCCCGTGCGGTGACACCGGAGCTGCGGCCACCGGCGCGGCCACCGCGGGCTGCTGGGCCTGGTCAGTGCGGGGGGGGTCAAGGAGCAACGGCACCACCGGGGCTACAGCAGCCACCAAAGGGACCCAAAACCCATCCCATGGCCCCAGCACCCATCCCTGCATCCCCATCCCCACATCCCCATCGCCCATCCCTGTATCTCCATCACTGTCTCCATGTCCCCATCCCCATCTCCCCAACCCCATCCCCACGTCCCCATCACCTATCCCTACATCTCCATCACCTTCTCCATGTCCCCATCACCACCTCCATCACCCATCCCTACATCTCCATGTCCCCATCCCCATGTCCCCATCCCCATCCTCATGTCCCCATACCCATGTTCCCATCTCCATCTCCATGTCCCCCATCTCCACGTCCCCATCCCCATCCTCATGTCCCCATAACCCATGTCCCCATCACCACCCCCACATCCCTATCCCCATCACCATGTCCCCTTCCCCATCTCCTTGCCGTCACCAACCCCACATCCCCATCACCATCCCCATGTCCCCATCACCTTCTCCACATCCCCATCACCACCTCCATCACCCATCCCTACATCTCCATCACCATCTCCATGTCCCATCTCCATGTCCCCATCCCCATGTCCCCATCACCATCCTCATGTCCCCCATCACCAACCCCACGTCCCCATCACCACCTCCATCACCCATCCGTACATCTCCATCTCCATCCCCATGTCCCCATCCCTGTCCCCATCCCCATCCCCACGTCCCCATCCCCATCCCCATGTCCCCATCCCCATCTCCATGTCCCCATCACCATCCTCATGTCCCCATCCCCATGTCCCCATCCCCATCCCCATGTCCCCATCACCATCCCCATGTCCCCATCACCATCCCCATGTCCCCATCACCATCCCCATGTCCCCATCACCAACCCCACATCCCCATCACCACCTCCACCACCCATCACTACATCTCCATCATCATCCCCATGTCCCCATCCCCATCTCCATGTCCCCATCCCTGTCCCCATCCCCATCCCCATGTCCCCATCACCATCCTCATGTCCCCATCCCCATCCCCATGTCCCCATCCCTATGTCCCCATCCCCATCTCCATCACCATCCCCATGTCCCCATCACCATCCCCATGTCCCCATCACCATCCCCATGTCCCCATCACCAACCCCACATCCCCATCACCACCTCCACCACCCATCACTACATCTCCATCATCATCTCCATGTCCCCATACCCCATCTCCATGTCCCCATCCCTGTCCTCATCCCCATCCCCATGTCCCCATCCCCATCCTCATGTCCCCATCACCATCCTCATGTCCCCATCCCCATCTCCATGACCCCATCACTATCTCCATGTCCCCATCCCCATGCCCCCACCACCCCCCCCCCCCTCCAGGATATCCGTGTGCCTGCACCCAATGGGTGTCATTGAGCCAATGGCTCCCCGCTGTCCTCCTGCAGGAGCCTCTCGTAGGTGACCTTCAGGAACCTCATGTCCTCGGCGTCCAGCCCGGAGCTCCAGATGTCGTACAGGATCGTCATCTGCTCGAACTCGCTCCGCGGCGCAAACACCTCCTTCCTCCCCCGTCCTCCTCCTCCTCCTCCTCTTCCTCACTGCTGCTCTCCTCCTCCTCCTCCTCCTCCTCCTCCTCGCTGCTGGACACGGGGCTCGGCCGCTGCCTCTTGCGCCGCGCCGGTGCCGCCGTCCCCTCCGTCACCACCTCCTCGGGGGCCTCCAGCACCTCAGCCCCATCCACGCACGCATCCGGCGGTGCCAGGACCATGGCGTAGTTGTGCTCCAGGAGGATGCTGACA